>NW_018128238.1:264153-287877 GCF_001952655.1 Monopterus albus | reverse complement strand
TTTTATTATTATTATTATTATTATAAAAATTAACACTACAAATGACAACAAAACCATTCAGGTCCACGGCAAGAATCAGAGGCATCCACAGAAGCAGAGTGCCAGAGAGCCTTTAGGTGGACAGCCACCCCACTCCTCTTTCTTCATTTTCTGGAATGCTTCCTTCATGAGCAGGTGAAGTAAGAACACCAGAGATATGCTGGTATCTTCGCCAGTAATGGTGGGACAGTCTTTGAGTTATCCCAGCCTGTTACACCTGGACACTTTTCCATAAACAAATTAATATTAAGAAGGGCAGCACGATACGATCATACATTAGTAGAGCTGATGCATTCCGAGTGACAGTAGACAGAAACAGCAGAAACAGCGAAAACAGTAACATACACCGGAGAGGCCGACGGCAAGCCATGAACAGCTTCGCCATCTTGGCGATCAAAAAAAAAAAAAGATACTGATGGTTCCTATTTATGGACTTCAGTTTGGTGTTCAACACCATCATCCCAGACACCCTCCACTCCAAACTGTCCCAGCTCACTGTGCCCCGACCTGACAGTGATCACCAGCTTTCTGGCAGACAGGAAGCAGCAGGTGAGGCTGGGGAAAACCACATCCAGCACCCGGACTATCAGCACAAACACTATCAGACCAGGGTTGGTTGCTCTCCCTGCTGCTGTTCTACACCAAGGACTGCACCTGAGGGGACCTTTCTGAAGTTCACAGATGACACAATGAGCTTCATTTCATCCAAGACAGTGCTAAGTTTGCCTATAGACCTGACAGCTGGCCCTGTGGTGTGGCAACAGCAACCAGGAGCTGAACACACAGAAAACAGTGGAAATGACAGTGGACTTGGATTTTCTATCAGCAGTAGAGACCTATAAGTTCCTAGGTTCCACAGTCTCTCAGGACTTGAAATGGGTGACCATCAGCAGCTCTATTAGCAAGAAGGCACAGCAGAGGATGTATTTTGCTTTTTTTTTATATTAAGAGTCAGAGTATTATCTGTGCACCACTTTATCAGCCTCTGTACCTCTTATCTGTAGGCAGACTCATCCCCTTTGGTGATCAGACAATAATCTCAGCCTCAACAGAGACAAGATGAAGGAGATGATTGTGGACATGAGGAAGGAGAGGAGATCTCATTGGCCACTGTTCATCTGGGGGCTAGAAGTAGAGAGGGTGAGCAGCAGCTGTACTTCCTCGAGAGCATCTTGACGAGCTGTATCACTGTCTGGTATGGCAGCACTACTGCTAAGGACCGCAAGCGCCTCCAGAGAGTGGTAAAGACTGTGGAGAAGATCACCAGGACTCCATTGCCCTCTCTGCAGAGCATTTACCACCGCAGGGTGCGTAAGAAAGCTGCCTCCATCCTCAGAGACTCCACCTACCCCCAGCATAGACTGTTCAACTCCCTAACCACTGGCCAGAGTTTCAGAAGTGTGAAATGCAGGACTCTAGACTGAAAAACTCTTTCCTTCCCTCTGCCATCAGACTCCTAAACAGCTGACAGGAGTTTATTACCAGGAAATATGTCATGTACTGATGACCTGTACTGTTTACATTCTCAGTTTACACATGCATAATTGCACGTTGACTGTTGACTACTGCACATGCTGCTCCCATGTGGCATAAATTCTCTTATTATATTATTATATATTTTTATTATATCTGTTCACTTGCTGTTTTAAAGTGTGAAGTCTTCCGGTTCTTTTTACCATGCTAACTCTGAGAGACGAGGCAGTCCAAGTAGCTTCAATGCAGTGCTGATTTATTCAATGAACACAGGTAAAAATTAACATTACATGCTCAGGTATCTTCCACCTCCAACTTGCACGCAGGCAGCTGACGGATGAAAAAGACCCTGAACCACAACTGGCCTATACATTTATCTCTTCGGTTGGGCTAGCCCCGTTCTATGCAGGAACGTCAACCGTGACGTGTTCCTGGTGCCAGCTTTGCAGCTGACCATAGCAGTAGTCAAAACATGAAGAAAATCAATGTGTGTGTGTGTGTCTGTTGATTAAGTGGTGTGTATCTAAAAACATTCTGACATGACATCTAGTGACATGTCATGACATTAAACATAAGAAAATATTATGATTACAATTACAGCTATACACATAATAATAATAATAATAATAATAATAATAATAATAATAATCTTGTCTTCTAACAGTCAAACTTTCTATCTAGTTATCCTTGACCATATGCACCCTGCAAAAAAACTCATGAGAATGACTAAGCATTTAACAGCCTACCTTGACATCCTGTCTCCATTAAACATTTCTAATACATACAAATACCTAACCAATATTTATCTGACTAAAAATACCTAACAAGTGCCTTAGATTTTGTGTTACTTATTCATCTACTTTATATTTCATTTGTATTTTGTGGCATTCATGTGGACAGCAAAGTAAGAATTTCATTGTACAGGGAAACACATTTCCTAGCTGTGCATATAATGAATAAACACTTTGACCTTTGATGAGCCCCACTAAGGTTGTGCCGTCTGTGAATTTAACTATGGTGTTGGTGTTATGAGTTGGAACACAGTCATAAGTGTAGACAAAGTAGACAAAGGGGCTCAGCACACAGCCATGTGGGGCTCCTGTGCTGAGTGACAGAATGGATGAATGATGCAGGCCCATCCCAACTGACTGTGGCCAGTTTGTTCAGAAATCCATTATTATACTCCCAGGTCGGACATCTTGGAGAACATTCTGCTCGGTAAGATGGTGTTCAACACAGAGCTGTAGTCCACAAACAGCAGCTCTGCATATGCCCTGTGTTATTCCAGGTGGCGCAGTACAGTGTGGAGGGCTGTGCAAATGGCATCGTCCATCAATCTGTTGGTTCTATATGCACACTGGTGGGCGGTGGCAGAGCAGCTTTGATGTGTTGCAGAACCAGTTTCTCCAGCCACAGGATTTACAATGGTCAACATAAAAAAGACAGGGAATGACTGTCCACATCATTTTTATCAGGCTTATTCCAATGCTGTTTTATCTTCATGCTCCTCCTGGATGATTTCCAAGATGGCACAGTGGGAGGTGAAATAATGCTGTACAGCTGGCTCTGTGGCTAGCATCAGAGGACTTAATCAGGTCATAAAGAAGGCCTCACTTACGGATGCTGTGTTGCTCCTGTTCCATGCATTTCATCAGCCCCAGGGAAAGGTGAAATATGCTTCCTCTGAAGGTAATGTGGCCTATCTTTATCCAAGTGGTGACAAATTTATTGCCCCCAGACACAATTTACAATCCATCCAAGCTGTGATTATCTAGCCCATGTTATTTAAATTGCAGAGGGACATCCATGTAGATACAGGTGCTCTGAGTTTCCAACAAAGGACAGAGCAAAATCAAAAATATATTTGTTTCATCTGTGAAATGTTATGGTCCCCTTAGCTAGTTTACTATGACATGATAAGAATAAACCAAAAATATCATGCCTTTATAAGGATAAATTGAAAGAAGTATTGCAGTTTGAATCACAAATGCAAGTATATTCCTATCAGAAGGAATGTAATCATGCTGAAAACTCATGGTTCGATATTGCCACAATTAAAAGTCCATGATACAATATTTACCATGGCATAAAAAAAGAAGAATGCCCTTTGTTAAATAATAAATTCTGTTTGAACCTGTATCTCTGTGCCTCCTGCTTTTTTCTTTCTCCATTAAAATAAAAGTAGTAACCTATGATTTAAGCATGTAAAACATTGAAATGAATTGTTTTCAGGCACAGAATCATTGTACTGTTTGTACAATTGTAAAACAAAAGATAATGCAGCAATCAATAGCAGTTCTTTTGTAAAATAAGACATAATAATATATTATTGCAGCAGCTGGATCTTGTAAACAAAAGAAATCACACTCACAGTGGAACATCAGTGTTTTAGTACCACCTAGGCAAGCTTAACTTCCTCTGTTTGGTGGCTGTGCAGACCAGTGGTCAGGTTCTGTGCCACTGGACAACTTGAAGATCCCTCCAACCACCAGCTTGAGCAAACTGCTGCTTGGCACAGCAGAACAAGTAGAAGAATACACCAAAATATACTAAGACAAGGTGGACAAACCTTCTGTGATGTCACCCATTGGTTTTCTGAAGAGTGGTTTTGAAGCTCGTCTAGCCATTGCCATCTTGGTAGTGTTCATGACTCATAAAATTACAAATGTTATTACATCCCTAATATATAATGCTGCCAGGCAATTTTATGGCCTAGCAGTGAGCTGACCTCACATTACCTGAACAGCTGTCTCCGAAAATCAGAGCAAATGCAAATATACAGTTGCAGCTGAGGCCTGGCAGAGAACAGGCAAAAATCAGAATCAGCTTTACTGGCCAAGTGTGTTGGACAAACGAGGAATCTGACTCTGGAACAGCAGCTCTCAGTGTGTGCGTGCAGTGTTTTTCTGTAAGGCAACGAGTAGCGGGCCTTCTGCCTTGACCAGTTGGGGTGAGTGGATAGAGAAGAGAGAAAAGAAAAGCAACTAGAAAAATGCATTTCCTGTCGAAAATGCTATGTGGATGCTATGTGCTGAAGGATCGCCCTGAAAATGTTGAACATTTTGACACCTGAAAGGCATATCTACCTGAAAGTATGCTGAAGTAAAGTGTGATGTTTTGAAAAATTGTTAATAGAAGCACGAATGTCCTTGAAGAGCTGAACATTTTGATACCCGAAATAAGTGAAGGTATGCTGAAGTAGAATTTTTCCATTCATTTGAACCAGGGAAAACTTTCAAAATAAAGCTAAATATTTCAGAGGTATGAAGTTTAGAAAAATTCTGAACAGAAGCATGAATGTCCTTGAGCAGCTGATAATTTTGATACTTGAAATAGCTGAATGTTGAATATTCCCATTCATTTGAATGGGGCAAAATTTTCAAAATAAAAATAAATATTTCAGAGGTATGAGATTTAGAAAAATTCTGAAGAGAAGCATGAATATGCTTGGAGAGATGAACATTTTCATACCCGAATTAGCTGAAATTATGCTGAGTGTAGAATTTTCCCATTCATTTGAATGGGGCAAAGTTTTCAAAATAAAGCTAAATATTTCTAAAGTATGAAGTTTAGAAAACTTCTAAATAGAAGCATGCATGTCCTTGAAGAACTGAACATTTTGCTACCTGAAATATCTGAAAGTATGCCAAGTGTAGAATTTTCCCTTTCATTTGAATGGTGCAAAAGTTTCAAAATAAAGCTAAATATTTCTAAAGTATGAAGTTTAGAAAACTTTTGAATAGAAGCATGAATGTCCTTGAGGAGCTGAACATTTTGATACCTGAAATAGCTGAAAGTATGCTGAGTGTAGAATTTCCCCATTCATTGGAATGGGGCAAAATATCAAAATAAAGCTAAATATTTCAAAAGCATGACATTTAGAAAATCTATGAATAGAAGCACGAATGTCCTTGAAGAGCTGAACATTTTGCTACCTGAAATATCTGAAAGTATGCCAAGTGTAGAATTTTCCCATTCATTTGAATGGTGCAAAAGTTTCAAAATAAAGCTAAATAATTCTAAAGTATGAAGTTAGCTGAACATTTTGATAGCTGAAATAGCTGAAAGTTTGCTGAAGTAGAATTTCCCATTCATTTGAATGGGGCATGATTTTCCAAAATAAAGCTAAATATTTAAAATGTATTAAGTTTTGAAAAGTTCTGAATAGCAGTATGAATGTCTATGAAGAGCTGAACATTTTGATAGCTGAAATAGCTGAAATTATGCTGAAGTAGAATTTTCCCATTCATTTGAATGGGGCATGATTTTCAAAATAAAGCTAAATATTTAAAAGGTATGAAGTTTAGAAAACTTGTGAATAGTAGTATGAATGTCCTTGAAGATCTGAACCTTTTGATAGCTGAAATAGCTGAAATTATGCTGAAGTAGAATTTCCCATTCATTTGATTGGGGCAAGATTGTCAAAATAAAGCTGAATATTTAAAATGTGTGAAGTTTTGAAAAGTTCTGAATAGTAGTATGAATGTCCTTGAAGAGCTGAACATTTTGATACCTGAAATAGCTGAAAGTTTGCTGAAGTAGAATTTTCCCATTCATTTGAATGGGGCATGATTTTCAAAATAAAGCTGAATATTTAAAATGTATGAAGTTTTGAAAAGTTCTGAATAGTAGTATGAATGTCCCGACCCCTACTTTGGGAACCATTGATCTACATGAGCAGGGACCCAACAAAACTGTATCTCTAACCCATCCTTTTAATTTTTTTTTTTATTGAATAAAGTTATGTACATGTTGGGCTATAGCAACATTCCATGTTGGAACAGGGATTAGGTGCATATACAAAACATAAAAATAAATTAAACAAAATACGAAATTACAGTATAAAGAGCAAGGCCTTCTATTTGAAATTATATTCTTCAATAATGTCATAAAGTTTAACAGCAGTTTTGGTTTTCATAAACTTGGATGCTTTCAAAGAAGCAAGAACCTCGTGAAATAAACAGAAACGAGGTACTACTTCCGTATTGATTTGTGTGAAGGTAGAAGTTTGTCCGCATGTTTGTCCTTGGATTGTGGGAATTGTAGTCTTTTAATGTAAGTTTTACGTATTATTTGCCACGAGAAAACTACAAGTTCCAGATGTCTCAATACGGAGAGCGTAACAAAATACTGCAGAGTTGATGCGCCATCCGAGAAGATGTCTGAAGTTGTAAAGAAAAGAAAACTAGATAAAACCCGTAATGACAGACTTTACTTTGACAGCTACTCCGACGTGACTATTCACGAGGAGATGATAGCTGACCACGTTCGGACTAACACGTATCGCACGGCGATAACCAAGAACAGCCAGTATATTCGGGGTAAAGTCGTATTGGACGTCGGTGCAGGAACCGGCGTTTTAAGCATGTTCTGTGTCCAAGCCGGTGCTAAGAAAGTGTATGCGGTGGAAGCCTGCTCTATCGCGGAGCAGGCTGAGAAAATAGTCAAACACAACAACATGGAGGACAGAATAGAAGTGGTCAGAGGCACACTGGAGACGGTGGACCTACCGGAGATGGTGGATGTGATCGTCAGCGAGTGGATGGGGTATGCTCTCCTTCACGAGTCCATGCTCAACTCGGTACTGTACGCGCGCGACAAGTGGCTAAAAGCGGGCGGCCTGATTCTGCCCAGCAAGGCCGAGCTTTACATCGCACCTATCTCTGACCCGGTAGTACAGGACCGCCTGTATTTCTGGTACACCGTCAAAGACCGGTACGGAGTCGACATGACCTGTATGTCCGACTTCGCCCGCAGATGTATCATGAACTCCGACATCATTGTGAACTCGGTGACCACTGAGGACGTGCTTTCCCACCCGGCCCACTTCGCCGAGCTCGACCTGTACTCCATTAAAGTGGAGGAGCTGCGGTCGGTGAAGGGACAGTTCCGGTGCGAGTCGTTTGGCTCTGCTGCGGTCAACGCTTTCTGCATCTACTTCACGGTGACGTTCTCCTGCGCGGACACCCAGCAGGCGCTTGTGCTCTCCACGTCCCCGTTCAAACCGGAGACGCACTGGAAGCAGGCGGTGCTTTACCTGGACACTCCAGTGGATGTGGTGCAGGACACGGTATTTGCCGGAACGGTCAGCATGTTTCCCTCAGAGAAAAGCACCAGACATATCTGTGTTCATGTGGACTACACGATAGGAGAGCAGGAGAGACAGTCCAAGACTTTTTCCATTCCGGACTGGAGCTCGGAGGCTCAGCCATAATGTGGCATCAGATGAAGCGGTGGTGAAAGGAGTCCTCAGATCAGTAGTAATACTCTGTTACAAGTAAAGGTTCAGCATCCAATGTTGTTTTTGACATGATGTTATTACATATAATGTTTTACTCTTATGACTTGTTTGTTATCTATATATGTTACTAGGTAGTCTGAAGCAGTGGTGGTAGAGGTACTCAGATCCTTTACTTAAGTAAAAGTAGCAATACAACAGTGTACAACTACTCTGTTACAAAGTAAAAGTCCTGTATTCACATTGTTACTTAAGTAAAAGTTCAAAAGTATTAGCATCAAAACATCCTTAAAGTACTAAAAGTAAAAGTATTCATTGCACAGAATGGCACATTTCATATTATTATAATTACTGAGGCATTATTTTGTACATCACATTTAATGTTGCAGCTTGTTGTATTAAATAAATGTAGTGGAGTAAAAAGTACAATATTTGCCTCTAAAATCTAGTGAGTCAATATGCAGTAATAGAAAATGAAAATACTCAAAGTACAGATATATCAAAATTGTACTTAAGCACAGTACTTGAGTAAATGCACTTTGGTGCTGACCAGACAACACACAGACACATTGTGTTTATAACCTGTCAGACCTGCTCATGGTGGAGTTACAGGGACTGTAGTTTTGACTAGTTTGGTAAATTGCTTATGTAAAATTTCAAAGCTATAAGGTCACATTGTCTCTCATATTACATATTGCTGCCACCCTAACAAAAATGTGCAGAGTTACTTGTTACAAGAACTTTTTTCATTTTTATGAGATGCTTTTGCATTATAATTAGACATGTTGATGTTATTATGACCTGCAGCATTTTTCTTATTATGGACATCAGTACAGGGCTCCACATGCGAGCATCTCGCATATGTGAGTAAAAGTGTGTGAATGTGAAGAATTATTTGATTGCAGTGCTATGAGTGAGAACTTAGGTTCTCTGTTTGTAAGGACTGGGAACATTTTATAAGTACTCAAAGAGAGCCACAAGAGTGAATGGTCTTATACTTGTATAGTGCTTTTCTTTGCTTTACAGCACACTCAAAACGCTTTCACACTACTTGGCCATTCACCCATTCGCACACACATTCACACACTGGCGTCTTGCTCAAGGACACTTTGACATGTTGACTGGACAAGTCAGGAATCAAACCTAATCCTTCGGTTAGGAAATGACCCGCTCTACCTCCTGAGCCACAGCTGCCCCCATGAATGAGAATAGTTGAATGGAAAATATGATTTTGGTGGATTGGCTTCTTGTCTTTGTCATTTATATTAAACACTGAATGTCATTGTTGATGTTCCAAAAACAAAGCTCTTGTCAGAAAGAAAGTGAATGTGTGTAAAAGCTGCCTGGCTGCACCGCTGTCCCTTGACAAGTCTGGCCACCAAAATCTTCCCCTTCTTGTGCACCAATTTAAATAAGAATACAAGAAATTAAATAAAGGTCTGTGGAAATAAAAAGCTTTTAAAAATCATAGATATCTAACTAACCCAAAAATGTAATCTAAAAAAAGGGAAACATTTGTCCAGGCACGAGTATCTTATTGTGATGACAGGTGTTGTACAGGTGTCCCTAATAAAGTGGCCAGGCAGTGTATTATTAGTGCATTAGCTTGTTTACCTCCCTCCTTCTCTTTTATTCATGTATACTGTATGTATACACCCACATACTGTGTATATATACATTACTAGATTGCATAGAGTCGAACACAGCCACACAATACACCTGAGTTCTATCTTATATTACTTACATTATTTACACCCACTAGGGTATGACAGAGTACCGTAGACATTCTGCACAAGGACATCTGTCTGTGGATTAAAGACATTCCCTGTGTCCCTGACCTGTATGAACTTTGCTTGCTGGTGATGGAGGAAAACAACGTAACCCAGTGTGATAATGCTCTGAGGCAATAAGAATTATCAAAGGTCTATGGGTTTTGTAAAGAGCACTGATCACTGATAAAGCATGTAGAATCATAACAGAGCTGCCATGTAAATTAAAGGTGCTGTCCATGGTTCTAATAATGATAACGACTCAAGCAATGAGGCCTTTCAAAGATTTAAAAATATCTCTGACCTTTGCGACAGTTGAAGCTATGTTCAACAATAAGACTGGTCATTTTCTATATTAACAGTATTTCAGACACTCCCCATAGAGAAACTAAAACCAACATTGATTTGCCTCTATTCACAATTAATGTCTGTCAGTCTGTCAGAACTATTTTAGTTTATCCATCTGTGCCACTGACCTCCATTATCGTTCAAAAACAATTGAAATGCACAGCTGTACTGGGTGATGTTAACCCATTACAAAACACCAGACCCTGATATTCTTTTTTTTTATCTGCCCCCAGTGCTCCAAACAGCCAAAGCTTTTTACACCATCTGAAGTAAGCAAAGTCCACTGTTATCTCTGGGTTGTTTCCGACTACACCATAGGACCAACTGTTTAACCTCCCGTCTGTAGGCTGACTCATCACTATCTCGGATGAGACCAATGATCATTGTGTCATCTGTGACCTTCAGGAGTTTAACAGAGGGGTCCTCTGAGGTGCAGTCATTTGTGTAGAGGGGAAACAGCAGTGGGGAGAGCACACATCCCTGGGGGCACCTGTGCTTATTGTCCAGGTGCTGGATGTGGTTTTCCCCAGCCTCACCTGCTGCTCCCTGTCTGTCAGAAAGCTTGTAATCCACTGACAGGTGGGGACAGGTGCAGTGAGCCAGTGTCAGTTTGGAGTGGATGATGCCTGGGATAATGGTGAACCTTCAGTTCAACACCATCAAAATAACAAACTAAAATCAAAGCAAAACATAAATTCAAAATGAGAACAAACCTGACCAACAATAATGTGATGGGATGATTCAGGAAACAGTATCCTCAGGGAACAAACAGGAAAAAAACACAGTCCATACACAATAAGAAAAATAACCCACAGGGGTGGCATAGTACTAGTACTGAATATGCTGTGCATATTTGTCTTGTTTTTGTCTGTTGTGTCTATGCCTTAAGAAAGTAAACAACTGGATGCAATAAAACTTCATTCAGCTAAATAAAGATAGTGTAAGACTGAATTAATTATCTTTGGGAATAAGGAAGGAAGGCTGGCACTCAGCGCTTACCTTAATCTAGGGCACTAAATACTAACACCTGTGTGAAGAATCTTGGTGTAATCATCCACAAGGAATTTCTGGCCACATCACAGCTGTCACCAAATTGTCATTCTGGCATCCTAAAACATAGCTAAAATGAGAAACTTTCTGTCTAAGCACAATTTAGAACAGCTCATTTATTCTTTTATTATTAGTAGGGTAGACTGCTGTAATACACTCCTGATTGGCCTCCCCAGTAAGACCATTAGACAATTGCAACTCATTGTATGGATGACAAGGTATGGATGCTGACTCAGCATCCATACCTTGTTTTCCTGGTCTTTATTATTGTACGGATGCTGATTCAGCATCCATACAATGTTATCCAATTATTTATTGGATAACATAGTATGGATGCTGAATCAGCATCCGTACAATAATAAAGACCATTCAAATGAATGGGGAAATTCAACTTCAGCACACTTTCAGCTATTTCAGCTATTGAAATGTTCAGCTCCTCAAGGACATTCATACTTCTCTTCAGAACTTTTGTAAACTTCATACTTTTGAACTATTTAGCTTTATTTTGAAAATCTTGCCCCATTTAAATGAATGGGGAAATTTTTGCTTCTGCATACTTTCAGCTATTTCAACTATTAAAATGTTCAGCTCTTCAAGGACATTCATGCTTCTATTCAGAACTTTTGTAAACTTCATACTTTTGAAATATTTAGCTTTATTTTGAAAATCTTGCCCCATTCAAATAAATGGGGACATTTTTGCTTCTGCATACTTTCAGCTATTAAAATGTTCAGCTCTTCAAGGACATCCATGCTTCTCTTCAGAACTTTTGTAAACTTCATACTTTTGAAATATATAGCTTTATTTTGAAAATCTTGTCCCATTCAAATGAATGGGAAAATTCTACTTCTGCATACGTTCAGCTATTTCACCTATTAAAATGTTCAGCTCTTCAAGGACATTCAGGCTTGTCTTCAGAACTTTTGTAAACTTCATACTTTTGAAATATTTAGCTTATTTTGAAAATCTTGCCCCATTCAAATGAATGGGGAAATGTTTGCTTCTGCATACTTTCAGCTATTTCAGCTATTAAAATGTCCAACTCTTCAAGGACATTCATGCTTCTCTTCAAAATTTTTGTAAACTTCATACTTTTGAAATATTCAGCTTTATTTTGAAAATCTTACCCCATTCAAATGAATGGGAAATGTTTGCTTCTGCATACATTCAGCTATTTCACCTATTAAAATGTTCAGCTCTTCAAGGACATTCATGCTTGTCTTCAGAACATTTGTAAACTTCATACTTTTGAAATATTTAGCTTTATTTTGAAAATCTTGCCCCATTCAAATGATAGGGGAAATTCTACTTCAGCATAATTTTTGCTATCAAAATGTTCAGCTCTTCAAAGACATTCATGCTTCTATTCAGAAGTTTTGTAAACCTAATAACTTTGAAATATTTAGCTTTATTTTGAAAATCTTGCCCCATTGAAATGAATGGGAAAATTCAACTTCAGCATACTTTGAGCTATCAAAATTTTCAGCTCTTCAAGGACCTTCATGCTTCTATTCAGAAGTTTTCTAAACTTCGTACTTTTAAAATATTTAGCTTTATTTTGAAAATCTTGCTCCATCAAATGAATGGAAAAATTCTACTTCCATGACAGCTACTTTGTTACATCTAGCTTTCAACTGTTTCTAATGTAGTTAGTGTTAGTTTTTTTCACTACACTAAAACTGGTTGTTATCAACAAAAGACAATAGAGAGAGACCAGCGGAGGAGCGGGTAGGTAAACTGGGAGACAACCCGGCAGAGAAGCCGGTGGAGAAGCCAACAGACATGATAGCGGAGGAAAGAGAAGCACAGCCACTAGAAATGCCATCTATCTCCGGTAAAGCCCGCCAAATCCATAAACACCATGTCTGCCAACAATTGCAGCGCCCCCCCCCAAAACCCAGAAAATATAGAGAAGAGTTTATCAAATATGGGTTCACATGCATCGTCATAAACGAGGTACATCCCCAGTGTGTAGTATGCTCAGAGGTTCTGGCACATGAAAGCCTTAAGCCTGTAAAAATGCTACGACACCTGAACACCAAGCATCCCAGTCTTGCTGGTAAACCTGTTGATTTTTTCTGCAGAAATGAAAGAGAGTTATGAGGACAAAAGAAATTCTTAACTATACAGATTACAATAACTGCCAAAGCTCAAAGGGCTTCATATGAGGTGGCATATTTAATTGCACAGGCCAAAAAGCAACACACAATCGAGCAAACTTTAATTAAACCTGCGACTGTAGTGATGAGCCGGGTTATGCATGGAGATAAACAGGCCACTGAGCTGGAGTCAGTGCCGCTGTCTGACGGGACTGTTGCCCGTCGCATCACAGACATGGCTCAGGACATCAAGTCTCAGCTGATTGAAAGAGTAAAGAAGGGGAGATATGCTTTACAATTAGATGAATCTACTGATGTATCAAATACTGCCCAGCTCCTTGCTTACGTTAGATATATTTTGAGGGAAAACTTAACGAAGAGATGCTCTTTTGCTCCCAGCTGGAAGGGACTTGCACAGGTGACGATATTTTCAATAAACTTGACACAAATCTAAAAGAACAGGGTCTGTCATGGAACAAATGCATTGCTGTGTGCACAGATGGTGCAGGTGCAATGCTGGGAAAAAAGAAAGGACTAAAAGCAAGAGTCATGCAAGTGGCACCTCACATCAATTTTACGCACTGCATTATCCATCGAGAAGCTCTTGCTACCAAAACACTGGATATAGAGCTTAATTATGTACTTGAAACTGCAGCAAAAATGGTCAGTTACATAAGATCATGCCCACTTAATATGAGACTTTTTGCCACTCTTTGTAACAAACTGGGATCAGAGCACCAGGGCCTACTGCTCCACACAGAGGTCAGGTGGCTTTCGCGAGGGAACATACTGATCCACCTTGTCAGGTCCGCTCGGTGCAACCTGCCTGTCTTCCGCCTTTCTCTCCTCTGCTCTCTTGACCTGTGGGATCTGCACCTCAGCTGTGTTGCATTCGGTAATTAGCGACTCGTTTGTTGGTGTGCACAGCTGGGGTGCATCCCGATGATTACCTTCCTCCTTATTTATACCTCTGGCAGACGCTCCGTCGTCGCCGGAGCATTAACTTGCTTACCATGTAACAGACCTGTGCTCGTGGTATGTGTCGTACGTCATTTTGTTTTCCACGCTGACAGTTCCTGTGCCGTGGATCTCATTTTGTATGTTGGTTACTTGTTTTGTGTTATACGTCTCTAGAGGTCCACACTGACAGTTCCTGTGCTGTGGATCTCTTTGTATGTTTTTTTTGTTCTTCCATGAGGTTAGCCAGACGTTATTTGGGTATCCATGTTGACAGTTCCTGTGCTGTGGATTTCCTTTTCGTTTGCCAGTCCTCCTGGTTGGTTTAACTATTCACCTGTCTGTCCTGATTCTCCTACTCTCCTGGTTCCTACCAATTGTCTGCTTTACTCACCTGTTCGTCTTGGTCTCCTCCACCATCTCTGCCCTACTTTGCTGTTAAATGTACATGGACTATGATACATGTTTTTTTGGTTACATTGTATCTTCCCTATTAAACCACCTTTTGTACTAGCACCTGGGTCGGCACTCTTGAGTCCTACCACAGTTCTCCCTCACCCTCTTGGTGATGGGGACTAAACCATAACACGCCTGTATGAGCTGTGAGATGAGGTGCGCATATTTTTTATCGAACAGGGATCCCAGCTCGCTGAGCACCTCACTGATCCTGACTGGCTCACAAAACTGGCATATTTGTCATGTATTTTCAAAAAACTGAATGGACTTAATACGTCGCTGCAAGGTGAAAACACAAGCATCATGTCACTGAATATAAGATCCGGGCATTCATGAGGAAACTGGAGCGCTGGATACAACGCGTTGAAATGGGACAGTTTGATATGTTTTCTGAGCTGAAGGAATTCATGGAGGACAACACACTGGGCGTAAACACTGTTAGGAGATCTATCACTATTCACCTTCAAGCACTTCTGGAACATTTTACAAAGTACTTCCCTGTGGAAACGGCCACAGAACAATATGATTGGATAAGATCCCCGTTCACTGTAGACAGGGTGAATCACCTACCATCTGACATGGAGGACACACTCATTGAACTATCTTCTGATCAAACTTTAAAGGCTGCTTTTGATTCCAAGACGCTGACTGAGTTTTGTATTTCAGTCGAGAGAGAATACCCGCAGCTTTCCATGGCTGCTATGGATATACTGATGCCATTTGGTTCAATGTATTTATGTGAAAAGACTTTCTCAGTGTTAAACAGTACGATACACTTTCTTTGCTCAACGTTGAACTTTATTCTTTTTCCGCCATATTCACAACCAAACATGCGCACCCCACTTCCCGACCTACCCGTGTTTTCACAATAAAACCCTAAACAGAATACTGTACTCGTAAACATTTACATATAAACATGTACATGAACACTTCTTAATGTTTGGAACTTAACAAATTCACTTTTTCTTTTAAGATGAAAAATAATAATAATAATAATCTCCCCTTTAGATTAACCTGTCATTTCTGCAATAGGACTCATAACATGACATTTGAACAAGAGTCCTGTTTATGACCTTTTTATTTATTTATTTATTTTAGTCCAGCTTCCATTGTCCATCATTCAATGCATTAAGTAACTGATAAGCTGGTTCTTCCTTTTTGGTAAGGCAGTCTGCAAGCTGTTTATTTGTGTTGTGCCACAGTACTCGCTCAATTTTCTGTGCTTGGACAAGTTCTTTAATGCTACTTATCTCCAAACGAAGTCTTTTCTCAGAGACTGACTTTGTAGATTGAAGAGCATCCATAAGTGAATGATTGTCCGTGATGCAGATAATTGGTGGAGCATGTTCAGTATCACCAGTAATTAGCTCTGAGAACAGTGTGGCGGGAAAAACAGCATTGTCCATTCCATCAGACAATGCCAGTGTTTCACCCGCAAATCTGCTCCGCACAATCCTTTTGACTCTCTTAGACTGCCAGGTAAGGGGTGAGAACTTCCAATTTTTCCCCATTAGAAGAATCAGATGTCCTCCTTGAGTGCCACCCTCTGAAAGATTTCCAAATGAGGTGTCGCTGAACACAATCATCTTAAGAGCTATGTCTTTGCCTAAGTGTTGGAAGTTCAGAGTCACCTTTTTGGACTTCAATTTGCAAACTATCCTGTTTGCTTCATGGATAGTCTGCACAGTTGCATTTTTGATATTTGATGCCATGTTGCTAGCATCAAATATAACATCTGGCTGGGTCTCTCCACTTTGATGCAGTAGGTGGTGCTCCTCTGGCAGGCTGTTTTGGAAGATAAACATAATATTTACATTACTAACCAGCACCTACTCTGATTGGCTGGAGGCGATGACTCATCTTCCACACCAGCCAACCAGCTGATTATGTTTATTATTTTGTGTAACCAGTTATCAAATATCAATATCCAAAAGTCACATTTTGTACCAAAACACCTTAAACTCACATCAGTCATTACATCAGTGTCAATCTCAAAAAATGTACCTCTTACTCTTAAAGGATAAGGCCAGTCATTCTCTATATTTATAGTGTTTTTAGTAATCTAAACCCAACAGTAAACTCACAGTATGGGGGGTGTCGAAAATATGACCAGCCTTACCCTTTAATGATTTTGATTTATTACATATTTTGTAAAATGTTCTTCATGTTCTATTTGCTGTCATTCCATTGTGTGCACTCAGAACACCTTGTGTGTTTGTATAGCCTCAGTCTGTACATGGAGAAAAAGGATCTGGATCAGCAGAGAGTCTGATAAAGCCAAACAACAACACCAACAAAACTGCTATTCATTGCAATAAAAGTGCTTCACTCTACTGAATCTGCACTAGGAGCTAACATGCTGGATTCTGACATGTCACCAATTGGCTGTTGCCCCATTTAATTATCATGTATGCTTCATGAATTCTGGGGAACCCAGGGAGTTCTGGGTTTGTTTGTATGCCGATATGAATATAAACACTATTTTGCCAAAATCATGGACCATACCTTTAAATTGCCATCACATTCTAATTCAATACAACAAACAAGATTTTCCTCCCACATATCACTCTTCACTAATCACACCTTCATCATTTCAGAGGGCTATTTCACAAAACCTAGTTATCAGATCTAAATATTGGTAATGCCAAGTTCAAGGAATTGTCTTGTAACTTTGATCATCAGCCTACATGGAAGTGGAGCCATGTATGCCTGCTTTTCATTAAAAAAAAGCTTGTTGCTTTTCATGAATAATTCAGTCTCATTTATGTTAATATTACACAGGCTGTATTTAAAAAGGATGCTGAAATTTAAAAAGGCACATTTTTATCAAAGAAATATCTGTCACCCAAAAATAGCTCTATTAAGCTCTACTTGTAGATTTATCAAGTTCAAAAGTTGGTTAATAAGAAGTTTTAGGTATCTAAGAAGGAATACATTTCACCTATCACCCAGATTCCACCATTTGTAGAATGAACCCTATTTACACATGTGGATTAGTGGTTGTAATTAATTTTCACGGTTTATTTCCTGAGTAACAAATAGTTTCACTCAAGAACAGTGGTTAGTAAATGTATATTTTAGGCGACAGTCGGTGCGCGTCCACCTGCCACGCTTGTTGTTACAGCAGCCTTGTTTCCATTTGTACAGACTGTGTGTTTCAGTTCCCCATAAGCCTCCACCAGTGACCATGCTCTCAGTAGGTCTGAAGTATCCACATGTCTTCAATGGGTGTGCTCGGAAAGCTTACCAGCACGGTGCCGGTTGGGGATGGAGTCCATTCATTTTAAGGAAACTAACACACAGTGTAGCAGCACGGCCAAATGAAACGCAGCTTCTATGTCAGCATCAGCGAATCTGTGATCGACCTCGTGAAGAAAGCCATGAACATGCATTCATCCAAATTACTGGCTTCACCTAGTCGCATCTCCTCACTCCTCAGCCTGGCTTTGCCTTCGTGAAACACATTAAGGGGGTGAATATGAAATGGAAAGGGTGTTATTACACACCAGCATTCACAGATATGGGCTCTTTTTCTGGTAGTGAGATATCAAAGTAGCCTGGTATTGATCCCTGTGAGCCATCGATATGAAGCCATTGCGCCTTAGCAGCCTGCTTTCCTCTGGAATGAGTGATAATGACATCATGTTGTGGGCTGAAGCGGCTGCTGCTGTTTGTACATGCATGTATATATAGCTAGTCTTTATACTTTAAAGTCTGAAATGTAAGGATTTTCTGTTTTTTCTTCTAATGACCTTAATCATTTGTATTTAATTTGGAGTTTTAGACTAATGATTGGACAAAGTATTGTGAAGGTGTCACTTTTCTCTCTTTAATTGTAATGCACACATACTTAACATTTCATATAATTTTCTGAGTTTTTACAAGACAATCATTGTATTAATCCAGAAAATAAAAAATAATGAATTGCAGTCCTATATAAAATTGTTTAAAATGTTCCCCACCTCAAACAGCTACAAGAACAAATGCTGCTCACACAGTGATGCATGAGTAATATTCATCTAATGGCATGGGAATGGGTCATTAAAAGTCTTAAATACAATTTTACATGTGATTGGCTTAAATTCATAACATACATCCTCCACTTTTATATACAGTCTATGGTTTGGACAGAGTTTTGTCAGTTTTGATACCTGGGTTACTATCCATTGATATTAAATGTTCAGAGACTCTTGTAATAAAATTTCAGACAGTGATGGTATTTTTGCATTTTCACAAACTAATTTGGACAAGTTTTGCCATTTTACCTTACTGTTTTACTGTAGCCAGCTATCCTTTGTTTTCTACTGTTTTTAACTGACATCAATGTGTTTACTTGGATAGAATGTATTTTCACTTTTGGTGGGTATCCCTATCACAAGTTTAATATTAAAGTTCATTGAACGTGGTATTAAAAAGGCCTTAAATTGCCTTGTTTATACCTGTAGCACCTAGAATTATAAAAATTCATAGACTAATAGTCAAGTAATACTTTTACAATTAATACTTTGAGAAAATGTTTCTAAGTGTTCAATTTTTTCAATTCAATTCAGTTTTACTTGTATAGTGCCAATTCACAGCAACACTCATCTCAGGGCACTTTACATAGTAAGGTCTAGAAGTTAGTGTTATAGTGAAAAACCCAACAAATTCCCCTTGAGCAAGTACCTGGCAACAGTTGAGATCCTGGGCTACCTGCGAGCAAGAGCACTCAGAGAGTGCATGTAGCTCCACCAAGGCACAGCATTCACTCACACAAATGGGTCCCTTGTGAAAAATGAGATCCAGAACAACACAAAATGTGTCCTACAATCGTTGATCCTGATTGGATCAGATTATCTTTTAGGACATGACAGGCAGTTATACCCTGCATCTTACCCGAACATTTCACTATTCTGTCTTCATTATTGGCCAAGTTATGGCAGAAAATATTTGTTAAATGGGGGTTTCAGTGTGAACTTTAGATGGTTGGCAGATCCAGAAGTGTGTCAAAGTTTTCAAACAAAAAACCTTTTTCAGCTAAAATCTAATGACTTTTAGGGTCCCCACCAGTGTGCGTTGTATGCTGGTGATCCAACACACACACACGGGACAAAATGCACAACCTTGGTGGGGGTAAAAACAGCGAGAGAGGACAAACTATATACAGGTGCTGGTCATATAATTAGAATATCATCAAAAATTTGATTTATTTCATTAATTCCATTCAAAAAGTGAAACTTGTATATTATATCCATTCATTACACACAGACTGATATATTTCAAATGTTTATTTCTTTTAATTTTGATGATTATAACTGACAACCAATGAAAACCCCAAATTCGGTATCTCAGAAAATTAGAATATTGTGAAAAGGTTCAATATTGAAGACACCTGGTGCCACACTCTAATCAGCTATTTGACTCAAAACACCTGCAAAGGCCTTTAAATGGTGTCTCAGTCTAGTTCTGTAGGCTACACAATCATGGGGAAGACTGCTGACCTGACAGTTGTCCAAAAGACCACCATTGACACCTTGCACAAGGAGGGCAAGACACAAAAGGTCATTGCAGAAGAGGCTGGCTGTTCACAGAGCTCTGTGTCCAAGCACATTAATAGAGAGGCGAAGGGAAGGAAAAGATGTGGTAGAAAAAAGTGTACAAGCAAAAGGGATAACCGCACCCTGGAGAGGATTGTGAAACAAAACCGATTCAAAAATGTGGGGGAGATTCACAAAGAGTGGACTGCAGCTGGAGTCAGTGCTTCCAGAACCACTACGCACAGACGTATGAAAGACATGGGTTTCAGCTGTCGCATTCCTTGTGTCAAGCCACTCTTGAACAACAGACAGCGTCAGAAGCGTCTCACCTGGGCTAAAGACAAAAAGGACTGGACTGCTGCTGAGTGGTCCAAAGTCATGTTCTCTGATGAAAGTAAATTTTGCATTACCTTTGGAAATCAGGGTCCCAGAGTCTGGAGGAAGAGAGGAGAGGCACAGAATCCACGTTGCTTGAGGTCCAGTGTAAAGTTTCCACAGTCAGTGATGGTTTGGGGTGCCATGTCATCTGCTGGTGTTGGGCCACTGTGTTTTCTGAGGTCCAAGGTCAATGCAGCCGTATACCAGGAAGTTTTAGAGCACTTCATGCTTCCTGCTGCTGACCAACTTTATGGAGATGCAGATTTCATTTTCCAACAGGACTTGGCACCTGCACACAGTGCCAAAGCTACCAGTACCTGGCTTAAGGACCATGGTATCCCTGTTCTTAAGTGGCCAGCAAACTCGCCTGACCTTAACCCCATAGAAAATCTATGGGGTATTGTGAAGAGGAAGATGCGATATGCCAGACCCAACAATGCAGAAGAGCTGAAGGCCACTATCAGAGCAACCTGGGCTCTCATAACACCTGAGCAGTGCCACAGACTGATCGACTCCATGCCACGCCGCATTGCTGCAGTAATTCAGGCAAAAGGAGCCCCAACTAAGTATTGAGTGCTGTACATGCTCATACTTTTTATGTTCATACTTTTCAGTTGGCCAAGATTTCTAAAAATCCTTTCTTTGTATTGGTATTTAGTAATATTCTAATTTTCTGAGATACCGAATTTGGGGTTTTCATTGGTTGTCAGTTATAATCATCACAATTAAAAGAAATAAACATTTGAAATATATCAGTCTGTGTGTAATGAATGAATATAATATACAAGTTTCACTTTTTTAATGGAATTAATGAAATAAATCAACTTTTTGATGATATTCTAATTATATGACCAGCACCTGTATACTTAAATATAGAGTATATACTTACCATATTTTTACCTAAGTACCATTCTCAATGCAGGACTTGTAATGTAGTCATTTTACAGTGTGGTATTATTGTTTCTTCTTAAGTAAAGAATTAAACATTTTCTCCACCACTGCTTACCAGTATACTTAGGATTTACATGGAATGCCTAAAGCTGCAACAGCTGAGACAGCTTATCCGAAAGCAAACTCTCTGTGTACTAATACAGACACTTTGTGTTTTATGTACATAAACAATCAGGGTAAACGGTGCCAGAAATCTCGGGGGTAGTGGGCTGTTGGCTGTGTCTGGCACTAGTTCTACCCGAAGCCTCAGAGGAGGAGGGAACAAAATGCAGCTGTCTACCCACAGCAACAAACCCTTCTGCCAAGTGCACAGGATCACAATCTGAATTTTACCCTGTATTTTACAGTCCAGCAACATACCCTGTCACTTATTCTATTCCTTCTTTGCAGCAAATTTTATTTTTGAACACGTTTGTGGGTTGCTTTGATGCGTGGCTCAGATTACAAAAACACTGCACCTTTAGATAATGTTTCATCTTACTGTGTTTCTGGTTTACCAAAAACAAACAAACAAACAAAAAGCCTAAAAGGTGAATCCTGAGCTTTGAACTTGAAGTTACTGTTTATTACAGAGACGTGTCTCATCTTCCCTACATTCACTTTGTTACACAAACCGAATTATTTCCGATTTATTTTTTACATACTGTAGATTTGTAAAGACAGGCATGTGTTTTCCGTATCGTTACTTTAACTGTGATATTTGCTACAAATTAAAAAGTGCATGCATGCGCATACACCCACCTAACCACCCCCACACACATTCCTCTGCATTGTCTTCTTTTGTTGCAGTGCTGGACTCTCTGCACTGCCTTCTTGTTCTAAAAGGTAGTCGCAACACCAACAAACAGCCAAGCAGCTTGCTGTTTTTCTCTGCTTGTCTCTTTTTTATTTTGTCTTAATGAAATGGGATATGGATAATGCTCATTTTTCCCTTTTCCACCACCTGGTACCAACTCGACTCATCTTATTTGTGTTTCCATCAGTCAAATGTTGGGGATAGTACCTGGTACCTGGTAACCGAGCAGAGGTGATACCAAGCAGTGATGTGTAAACACTGCAGACTAACGATTGGTCAGAGAAATCGCGTCATCAACATGTGAGATGTCCTGAAATACAGAAAGCACCATTTTTTAAAGCCACGTTACTTAACGTGCACCGCTACTTTACTGTAGTTACTGTACTAACTAAAAACAGCCACATACCGAGAATCAGGAACAGTACACCTTCGATGTTCTCCATTGTTATTGTGTCAGTTGCTGACGATGTCATGGCAGTGTAATGCGGTGTTGCTATGACAACCAGCTATACTGAGAAGAAACATCTGCAGTGGAAAACCAAGCACCCAGTGCCAAAAGCATAAGTCGGATCAAGTCAAGTTGAGCCGGTACCAGGCAATGGAAAAGTAATCTGAAACAGAGTGGAGGGAGTCCCACGGGTCTGTCCATAAGAGAAGAGCACTGAGCCACACAGTGTTCTGCCTTCCATAACGCTGGGAATAAATAAAACCCTGCATGGGCAATATGTCAAGAACATGTCATATAAAAAAATCGAATAATACTTCTTGAGCATCTTGTGATGCAGAACACAAATCCCTGCATGGAAAATAAAAATGGTTTGTATTCAGTTTGTAATTGATGACCTGGTTTTTCAAAATGACAATGACTACATAATTAAAAGTATCCTTTCCAAATGAGGTGTCATCAAATGTTTTAAAGTTTTCATAAATAAAGATGCTTCTTATTAATGGCAGTGCCACAGGTCAAGCAGCTAAATCAACTTTTGAACAAAAAATATTTTGGTTTTGCTGATCAGGACCTGCAGGCTGTTGAATAAGACTGCATTAAGATGATAATTACTTCATGTTCATTTGTCTGTTTGTCACATCCCTTTTTAAGTTGCAGACAAAAACTGTAGAACATTTGATCATAGTTCCCAGTTTCAAAGGTTGTTTTAATATTGTTTTCAACATGAGAAAAGGTCGCCACTATATTGTGAGGAAAACATAATTGTCAGGTCCACCCGGCGCGACCTGCCTCTCTTTCTTTTTTTTCTCTCCCGCTCTCCCTTTTTGCGGGATCAACGCCTCAGCTGTGTCGCATCGGGTAATTAGTGACTCGTGGGTCGGTGCGCACACCTGAGGCGTATTCCGGTGATTTGTTGGCTTCCTTATTTATACCTCTGGCAGACGACCTGTCGCCGCCGGAGCATTGCGACGTGTAACGTACCATACGCAAAGTAAGTTTACAAAGGTTGTGTTTGACCCGCATTATTATTATTATTATTATTATTATTATTATATTTATTTATTAAAAGACGTGTGTAAGATGCTACGCTGACAGTCTCTGTGGGTTTTGGCTTGACCTTATCACGCTAATTATGCGGTTAGCAATACTTAAATACGTGCTTTGTCTTCCACGCTGACAGTCTCTGTGCTGTGGATTGCATTGTTT
>NW_018128238.1:262791-264082 GCF_001952655.1 Monopterus albus | reverse complement strand
GGGGCCTATTTCAAGAAGGCGGTTTTGTCGAAACTCAGAGTTTGTTAACCCCGAAATGAGGGCAACTCGGAGTTTTCGGTTTCAGAAACGGAGGTAACTTAAACCCGTGAAAGCGGGGTAAGTTAAACCCGTTTCACACAGAGAGGTAATCTAAACTCAGAGTCAGTTACTACGGCAACTTACTCTGTGAACCTAACCTGGTTGGGAGCAGGTTTTGTTCGGGAAACTCAGAGTTTCCTCCGGGTCTCCGCCCCTTTTTAAAGTGAAAGGTGTTTAATACCTCATTTAATCTTTCAGTACATTCATAGATTGCACACGTTTCCGTCACGCAGAGACCAAAATGGCGTGTCCATTCATAGAGGATCCTGTAGATGAGGACGCTGTATTAATTCGCAGGGAATTGCATTTACGTCGGGAGAGGATATTGAGGCCACGAGTTGATTTTTTGTCATATCCCCATGTATTTTTATTTGAGCGGTACCGTTTTTCTAACATATATCATTTATAACATATATCAATAATCTTATCCACCCATACATCAAACACATCACCCATCGTGGCCGTGCTCTTACATCCGAGCAGATGCTTTGTGTTGCGTTACGATTTCTTGCAAATGGCAGTTTTCTTTATAACATCGGGGATGCAGAGCACATTAGTAAGGCCACTGTATGTAAAATAGTTCGGAAAGTGTGTCTCGCCCTCAAGCGCTTTCTGCGAATTTTTGTTGTGTTTCCTGGGCACAAACCCCTTAGAGCCATTAAAGAGGAGTTTCACAGGATTGCAGGTTAGTGGTATTGAATTTGTTTCAGTAAGGCTAATCTGAAAAATGATGATCAGTTAATAACATCTTGCTGTGACCTCTGGAAATAAACTAATAATTAGAATCCCCTTCAGGATTTCCAAATGTGGTTGGATGCATTGATGGCACACATATTCCCATCAATGCACCTACATGAAAATTAAAATTCAATTCTTATATTATTACATCAGTGTTGGGTCAATCTTAAAAAAGTATTTTGATTAATGTAATAATTACTCTCCATAAAACATACTGGATTATTTATTAATCATTACTTTACAAATCCCATATCAACCACAATAGGAATTGTAAGAAAGGGTAGACATAAAACTGCACTTTTAATTCGTACAAAAATCGGTATTTTATGCAATTACTGAAGTTACTCATTAAATTCTTGAAGAATTAAGAACCATTCCTTACTTTACAAGTGACAAATAATAACATTACTAACATTATTTAGTAATTACTTACACCGAACACTATGATTAAAAT
>NW_018128238.1:251155-260215 GCF_001952655.1 Monopterus albus | reverse complement strand
TTGTGCAATTATGCATGTAACACAAAATCTAGGACACTTTAGGCAGCAACAAATGCAGCAATATAATAAAAGAATATAATAGAGAATGTATGCTGCATGGGAGCAGCATGTGCAGCAGTCAACAGTCATTGTGCAATTATGCATGTGCAAACAGAATGTAAACAGTACATGCCAAGCCTCCTCAGGAAGTACAGCCGCCGTTGGGCCTTCTTGACCAGCTGTGTGGTGTTAAGTGTCCAAGTGAGGTCCTCACTGATGTGGACACCCAGGTATTTGAAGCTGCTCACTCTCTCCACCTCGAGCCCCCGGATGAACAGCGGCCGATGAGATCTTCTCTCCTTCCTCATGTCCACTATCATCTCCTTCGTCTTGTCTGTGTTGAGGCTGAGATTATTGTTCTTGCACCATGACACCAGACCAACCACCTCCCTCCTGTAGGCCGCTTCATCCCCGCCAGTGATGCGGCCAATCACTGCGGTGTCATCCGCGAACTTCAGCATGATGTCTTTGTGGGAGGCAACACAGTCGTGGGTGAGCAGGGTGTAGAGGACGTATGGATGTATGGAAGATTATTTATAATGGATATCAGAAATACTGATATTCTTGGAAAGTGTACAGTAAGTCACACAGAATCTAAAATGTCTCTGTGTGCAGATCATGTTGATGTATCAGTGGCCCAAACTACAGTCACTAACTTGCTTTTACAACACCAGAATGCTGTTTCACAAACACTGCAGTAAGAGATCCAAGATAAGGAGACAAATCGAGGCTTACCCTGGTCTGCTGCATCCTGTCTTAACCATCCATTTCCTACAGTAAACATAATTTATCTCTACCAAAGGTATGCATGCGTCCATCTGGATGCCTTTTTCCAAGTGTATGTTATCTAGTGTTGTGCTTTAACGTCCTCCTTTATGGCACATTTTTATTACCCTTGTTTGTACAACACACACACACACACACACACACACACACACACACACACACACAGAGCTCTCCTAAACATACAGTACTTCCTTTCAGTCACATCAACCAATCACTTTATTGGATCCTGCCCTGTCAATCCAAAACCCTAGTAATCAATTCTTTAATTATGTTCCTTTCTCTTATTGCACCCTAGTGTAAGTTACATTAAACTAACATTAGATTAAATTATTAAGTACAACTTGTAGATGACAGCCATGGTGGCATCAGCACGGTGTTATGCTGACCACTGGCCCTACTGAGCAGTTTCTGAAATGGAAATATTATCTGCTTGTATGGAATGGAAGTAAATGAGGAAAAACTATATTAGTCGATAATGTTTTAGGATTCCACAAATAAAAGAAACTGTAGAAAGAAATTCTTGATAAAATGATATAGTGCTATGTTATGTATTGGCAAAACTGTTCAAATAATTGTTTAATCTGTTTGACCTTTGTAAAGATTTGACCTGTGGCCATTAAATGCTGTGAGGAGATGCAGAGAGACTCAGAACAACAGGAAGTCGTGCAGATACATACTGAGATGACTAAACTGTCTGCACAAGAATAGTGTGTGGGTGTAAGGTCTATATGCTTTATGATTTACTTTTGCTTTAACCAGTTCACTTGTCTTCAAGAATAGAGGAGACATGTGTAAGGCTGTAAGAGTAGACAGGAAACCACATACAGGAAGTAGACCACGGTTGCATAGCAACGCTAGAGGTGCTTCCTCTAAAATTGTCTATTGAAAGGTCAGGATATGATTGTACTGAGAATGTCACCGATCAAAATCTGCCTGGCGACAAGATCACCAAATGAGGGGTCAGAACGAGGTCAAGAAACCAACCAAGGAACGAGGATGAAGGACAACATGGATGACGTCAGATCATTTGCATGACTCTTATTATAAATTCTCTATGCAGAGGAAACTCGTGGTTCTGGCTTCCTGCAGCAGCTATGCACTGACTTCTCTGTGTGATAGGGCTTCAGAAAGAGACGGAATCCAGAGCTCTGTATTGCTTTTCTTGAATATTTTGCCTTAAATATTGATTGTAATAAATATCTCAAAAGACAGATTTGTCTTTGAGCATTCTTCATAAAAGGACACGCAGGGCTGATTTAGTCCAACAAAACACAGTGCTTGAAAATATTTTTTCAATATTCTACAGACATAAAATACCACCCAAACGGACCAGCTACTATTTAAAATCTTTGTTTATTCATCAAGCTAATTCATCTTCAGAGGGATAGTTTTTTCACTGATGTAAATAGAGTTCTTCGCTTCCTTGCAGAGCATTATAAGAGAAGACTAATAGCACTGGACAGCATGTGATTAGCATATCTTTGCATAAAGATGAGACAGGAAAAGAGCAAAGCCAGCTATCCTTTGTTTAGTCATTGTAATGTTTTTGTGTGCCCACAAATTAAACTAATGACATGAGATGAGCTAAATTAATTAAAACATGTAAGACATAATAATTGATTGAATGAATGAATATTCACCCCCTTGTTTGTATTTGGTTCAATTCAAATTTATTTGTATAGCACTACATCACAACAAAAGCCGTCTCAGGACAAAGTCTAGACCTTACTATTATTATTATAGTGGAAAAGACCAACAAATCCCCCTTGAGCAGCACTTGGCGACAGTGTGGAGGAAAAACTTCCTTTAATGGAAGAAACCTCCGACAGACCCCGGCTCTTGGTGGGCGGCCTTCTGCCTCGACCGGTTGGGGTGAGTGGATAGAGGAGAGAGAAAAGAAAAGAAAAGCAACAGGACACAAACAATCAAACACTGGTCAGGTTGGCATATAGATGGATGGAGAGAGAGGAGAGGGGAGGAGAAGGGGGGGGGGAGAGGAGAGGACAGGGGAGACACACTGTTACTAGTAGTTAGTAAGGTAGCTAGTAGAAGCAGTTATAGCACTGAGCTTGTGTGGTAGGCCTTAGTCAGCTTTGCATTCTGAACTTTTCACTTTTTTTCATGCTTTCCAAAACTACTCAAGCCCTGTCAGGTTGTGTGAGGATCATGAGCCCTTCCTATGTTCAGTCCAAATTTTCAGTTGGATTGAGGTGTGGACTCTGACTTGGCCACTCCACATAGCATAGTTGTTTGTAAACCATTTGTGTGTAACTCTAGATGCATGTTTGGGTCATTGTCATTGTGAAAATCAAAACTTCTCGAAGTCACAGTTGTCTTGCAGACTGCATCAGGATTTCCTCCAAGACTGTTCTATATTTTGCTGCATCGACCCTTTAGCTTCACAAGCAGAGGAGTGTGGAAAAATAAGCTTAGTTTCTTCTGTTCATCAGATTGGTTTAATTCCATTATATATTTGCTTAATATTGATGTGTATAAGGCCAACAATGGTAACACAGGCTGAGATGTGAGTTGACCACGAGATAACCCTGGTAGTCTTAAAGTAGGGCAAAGAGAGAGAAAAGCTTATTAGTCTGTTGCTTGGATGGCTGCCCAGGCTGCAAGCCTAAGCACAGACACTAGTCTCT
Organism: Monopterus albus; assembly: GCF_001952655.1. Classification (NCBI taxonomy): domain Eukaryota; kingdom Metazoa; phylum Chordata; class Actinopteri; order Synbranchiformes; family Synbranchidae; genus Monopterus; species Monopterus albus. Next base: position 256,745 of record NW_018128238.1, on the reverse strand, counting down.
GTGTCAAGGTCACTCACCTGGGCTTAGACAGACAAGGCCTTTTTCATATTATGTTGAGAGTCATTCATTTGCTTGTTTGTTTGTCAAGTGACAGCACCACAAGTCATTAATTTGTCTGGTGGCCTCAAAATGTCCATTAATATTGTCTTTGTTATCGTATGACAAATTGTATTTGTATGTAACTTCATGTCACCATAATGTTGTTTTTGACATGATGGACATATAATATTTTACTCATGACTTGTTTGTGACCTAAATACAGTATGTTACTAGGTAGTCTGAAGCAGTGGTAGAAGAGGTACTCAGATCCTTTACTTAAGTAAAAGTACAAAAGTAATAGGATCAAAACATACGTAAAGTACTAAAAGTAAAAGTACTCATTGTGCTGAATGTCATATTCCTCTCTATCATATTATTGTGTAATAATTACTGATGCATTATTTTGGACATCATATTTAAAGGGGGGTGTTTCCACCACAGGTCATATAATTATACTGTTTTGTTTTGTTTTGTTGTATTTATCCTGTTCTGAAAAGTAACTAGTAACTAAAATTCTAAATGTAGTGGAGTTAAAAGTACAGTATTTGGATAAAATGTGGTGAAGTTAAGGGTGGCGCGGTGGTTAGTGCTGTTGCCTCACAGCGAAAAGCTTCCGGGTTTGAGCCCTGGCCGACCCGGGGCCTTTCTGTGCGGAGTTTGCATGTTCTTGCTTGCGTGGGTTCTGTCTGGGTGCTCCGACTTCCTCCGCCAGTCCAAAGACATGCAGCATAGGTTGATTGGTGTCTCTAACATTGCTCGTAGGAATGATTGTGTGTGTTAGCCCTGTGATGGACTGGCGACTTGTCCAGGGTGTACCCCACCTCTCGCCCGCAGCTGGCTGGGATTGGCTCCAGCCCCCCGTGACCCTGTTTGGGACTAAGCGGTTTAGAAAATGGATGGTGGTGAAGTTAAAATATGCAGTAACAGAAAATAAAAATCCTCAAAGTACAAATGTATCAAAATTGTACTTAAGTACAGCACTTGAGTAAATGTACCCATTTACTCTCCACTACTGGTCTGAAGTGCACCATTTATAAAGATGTGTCAGGAAAGGATTGTTTTTGTTTAGTTATGTTAATCATGTTACCTCAGCTTGTCATTTGTCACTTGCATGGTTATTAAAGGTCACTAACTAACAATGAATAATGGTATATTAAGTATTGTAGTATAGAATTGTATTGAAAAGATATTGCAAGATAAAAACAATGGTATTTTAAAATAAGGTTTATGAAGGGGCGTGTCCAATTTTGACAATATGTTATCAGAATATAATGGTGCCTCAACCAAGAAAGATGCAGCAAAGCAAGCCCCTGACGAGGAGGGGCCCGGTTATGGTATACAAGGGGATGCTTTTGAGCTCTCTGATGGTTCAGCTTCATGAACAAGACTCAGATTTGTTTTAATTTGTGAACTTTCCAATCAATCTGTTGACTTGTTTCAGAGTGAAGAGACTGAGAGATAAGGGAAATGCTGAAGGTGAGGACTGAACCCATACTAGCCCAGGGAAAAGTCCTACCACAGAAGCATCCCCACAGTGTGATGCTGCCACCTGTCATGATTCTTTGCAAGCCTAAGCACAGACACTTGATTCTGATTCTGAATTTGACTCCAGTGCAGTGGCTCTCAATGTGCAAGCATTTTTTTTCTAGAAGACTCAAATTATTTTTTGCTTTATAGCCTATAAGGAAAAGGTAAATACTATAATATGTAAAAGGCAGCCCAGTAGTAAAAAATGTTTGTTAATGACTGTACAATATAAACATACAGGTGAACATGGCTGTGATAAATCAAGCAAGCAAAGTTTATTTCTATAGCACTTATCTAAACAGTTACAAAATGTATTAAAACAAGCACACCATAAAACCAGAAAACAAGCAATCAAGATTCTAAAACAAACATTATTAAAAACAAAAATCAAAATACATACTACTAAATTACTAAAATGATGGGACAACAGTCATGAGCAAAGTCATAATTACAACCATGACAAGTAAATGCAAGTCCAATCATGTCTGGATCCTCAAAAAGCCCGGGAGAATAAATACGTTTTAAAAAGGGCAAAAAAAAACAATACTAAATTTGGTGCAGTCCATATTTCCAAAGGTAAGTTATTCCGAAGTTTAGGAGCTCTATCACCCCAAGATGATCTAGGTACATCTAATAGAAGTCTGGATGATCTAAGAGTTCTACCAGTGTTAGGTTTGCTCAGGGGCACCTGCCTCTCTCACCTCCCTCTCTTTGTTTTTCGGTTCCTGATCAAGCCACCTTGCACGCCTGCCACTTGTTTCCTTGATTAACACCAGCTGCATTCACTCAGTCCTTCACCTTATTTACAGTGGTGTGAAAAAGTGTTTGCCCCCTTACTGATTTCTTATCTTTTTGCATGTTTGTCACACTGTAATGTTTCAGATCGTCAAACAAATTTATATATTAGTCAAAGATAACACAAGTAAACACATCATGCAGTTTTTAAATGAAGGTTTTTATTATTAAGGGAAAACAAAATCCAAAACTACAAAGCCCTGTGTGAACAAGTGTTTGCCCCCCTGTCAAAACACTGGTTTATCGCACCTGAGTTCAATTTCTCTTGCCACACCTGTTCGCAATCAAGAAATCACTTAAATAGGACCTGCCTGACAAAGTGAAGTAGACCAAAAGATCCTCAAAAGCTAGACATCATGCCGAGATCCAAAGAAATTCAAAAACAAATGAGAAAGAGAATAATGGAGCTCTATCAGTCCGGAAAAGGTTATAAAGCCATTTCTAAAGCTTGGGGACTGCAGCGAACCACAGTGAGAGCCATTATCCACAAATGGCGAAAACATGGAACAGTGGAGAACCTTCCCAGGAGTGGCCAGCCGACCAAAATTACCCCAAGAGCGCAGCGACAACTCATCCAAGAGGTCACAAAAGACCCCACAACAACATCCAAAGAACTGCAGGCCTCACTTGCCTCAGTTAAGCTGAGTGTTCATGACTCCACCATAAGAAAGAGACTGGGCAAAAATGGTTTGCATGGCAGAGTTCCAAGACGAAAACCACTGCTGAGCAAAAAGAACATAAAGGCTCGTCTCAGTTTTGCCAGAAAACATCTTGATGATCCCCAAGACTTTTGGAATAATACTCTGTGGACAGACGAGACAAAAGTTGAACTTTTTGGAAGGTGTGTGTCCCATTATGTGTGGCGTAAAAGTAACACCGCATTTCAGAAAAAGAACATCATACCAACAGTAAAATATGGTGGTGGTAGTGGGATGGTCTGGGGCTGTTTTGCTGCTTCAGGCCCTGGAAGACTTGCTGTGATAAATGGAACCATGAATTCTGCTGTGTACCAAAATATCCTGAAGGAGAATGTCCGGCCATCCGTTTGTGACCTCAAGCTGAAGCGAACTTGGGTTCTGCAGCAGGACAATGATCCAAAGCACACCAGCAAGTCCACTTCTGAATGGCTGAAGAAAAACAAAATGAAGACTTTGGAGTGGCCTAGTCAAAGTCCTGACCTGAATCCAATTGAGATGCTGTGGCATGACCTTAAAAAGGCAGTTCATGCCCGAAAACCCTCCAATGTGGCTGACTTACAACAATTCTGCAAAGATGAGTGGGCCAAAATTCCTCCACAGCGCTGTAAAAGACTCATGGCAAGTTATCGAAAACGCTTGATTGCAGTTGTTGCTGCTAAGGGTGGCCCAACCAGTTATTAGGTTTAGGGGGCAAACACTTATTCACACAGGGCTTTGTAGTTTTGGATTTTGTTTTCCCTTAATAATAAAAACCTTCATTTAAAAACTGCATGATGTGTTTACTTGTGTTATCGTTGACTAATATTTAAATTTGTTTGATGATCTGAAACATTACAGTATGACAAACATGCAAAAAGATAAGAAATCAGTAAGGGGGCAAACACGTTTTCACACCACTGTAAGTTTAAGGAAGGGTGGGAAAGTTTAACGAGAACTCTGTTGCTGGAATGTGAAAACAATGACTGCAGGTAGAAACATGATCAGGGAAACTCTACCTTTGTCATCAAAACACCTGCTATAACATGAGGTCATGTATTTTGAAGCAGTTTACTGCATGATTATCTAAAATATTTTTGGGATCAGAGATCTCAGCTTGGCTGAAAGAAACAGAGAGGGATATGGAGTTTTGTTGTCAACACTTCAAAATTCCATCAGTGTGGAAAAGACACATCTCCCACTGTACACTGAAGGTTTCAGTTTGGATCTGACCTACTGATTATGTGTATCTTTGTCCTGCTACGTTGTTTTTGTCATGTCAGATCAATGTGGCTCCCATTAACTTTAGTCTCCACATTGCTATTTCCATTTACACCCACTGTCTGTCATCTGCTAACACATTTGAACATGGAAGCCTGTGAGCACTCCTCTTACAGCAAATGATTAAACCCAATCAAACCCTCGTTCTGGGAGGATGACACCATGGGGGGAAATGTTAATATGGGTTATATTAGTAAAGCTGTGGGTAGTTTTGAACCTATAAATCTGAATTCAGGAAGGACAGACAGTGATGGGTTGTTCTAAGGGAGGGTTCTGCAGGCAATCTTGTGTTGACCTATCAATACATGTTTGGGAGGTGCTGCCCAGCAAAATTTCTCCTGCTGATTTTTATGTTTTTGTACTCATGTCTAACTACAGTGAGCAGAAAGGAAAGCAAAGACTTAATTTAAAGTCGGATCATCTGCTGGCCACATCTTACCACACTTTTCAATATTTAGTAGCTATATATGATGTAATTTTGTTATGTTTTATGAGGCATAAGCATTTGAATGCAGCTTTGATAAATGTGCATCTAGAGAGCTGAAATCATGTTTTTTAAAGGTAAAATATATTTCTTAGTTTTAGTCATATTCCAAAAGAAATTGGGCGTTGGGGTGTGTCAGTCTCTGTTTGTTTGGCTGTGTTCCATTTGGCTATGTTAGAATGTTGCTTGTTACATAGCAGCAAGGGTGTGGAAACTCTCCTGAATGGAGCAGGCAGCAGAAGGTACCGACCTATTTAAGTGATTTCTTGATTGCGAACAGGTGTGGCAGTAATCGGGCATGGGTGTGGCTAGAGAAATTGAACTGAGGTGCGATAAACCAGAGGTAAGTTATGTTTTGACAGGGGGGGCAAACACTTATTCACACAGGGCCATATAGTTTTGGATTTTGCTTTCCCTTAATAATAAAAACCTTCATTTAAAAACTGCATGATGTGTTTACTTGTGTTATCTTTGACTAATATATAAATTTGTTTGACGATCTGAAACATTACAGTGTGACAAACATGCAAAAAGATAAGAAATCAGTAAGGGGGCAAACACTTTTTCACACCACTGTATACCCAACTCACTTTTCACTCCCTTGCCAGTTCGTCGTTGCTTTCAGGCCGACTACCAGCACCATTCTCCTCATCTTTGTCATGTTATTTACCATCGGTTTTTGTTTTCTTTTAGTCTGTCTACCCTGCCTTTTTAACTCGACCATTCTCTACGGATTGTTTTCCTCCAGACCATTACTCCACACCACCGTTCCAACCTCGACCAGCAAGGT
>NW_018128238.1:245027-251026 GCF_001952655.1 Monopterus albus | reverse complement strand
ATATATATATATATGTATATTGGTATATTGTACAGCACCAATAAATCTGTTTGCACTGAAGTCAGCCATCTGGGTCCGCTTCGTCACTCACTCACCCTCCCATGAGTGAGTGATCCTAACAACCAGGGGAGTTGGGATATACTACACTATATTGCCAAATTATTCACTCACCCATCCAAATCATTGAATTCAGGTGTTCCAATCACTTCCATGGTTACAGGTGTATATAATCAAGCACCTAGGCATGCAGACCACTTCTACAAACATTTGTGAAAGAATGGGTCACTCTCAGGAGCTCAGTGAACTCCAGCGTGGTACCGTAATAGGATGCCACCTGTGCAATAAGCCCAGTCATGAAATTTCCTCACTACTAAATATTCCACAGTCAACTGTTAGTGGTATTATAACAAAGTGGAAGCGATTGGGAATGACAGCAACTCAGCCACAAAGTGGTAGGCCACATAAAATCACAGAGTGGGGTCAGTGGATGCTGAGATGCATAGTGCACGGAGGTCGCCAACTTTCTGCAGAGTCAATAGCTACAGACCTCCAAACTTCATGTGGCATTTAGATTAGCTCAAGAACAGTTTATATAGAGCTTCATGGAATGGGGTTCCATGGTCGAGCAGCTGCAGCCAAGCCTTACATCACCAAATGCAATGCAAAGCGTCAGATGCAGTGGTGTAAAGCACGCCACCACTGGACTCAAGAGCAGTGGAGACCTGTTCTCTGGGTGAAGACTCATGCTTCTCTGTCTGGCAATCCGATGGACGAGTCTGGGTTTGGCGGTTGCCAGGAGAACGGTACTTGTCTGACTGCATTGTGCCAAGTGTAAAGTTTGGTGGAGGGGGATTATGATGTGGGGTTGTTTTTCAGGAGCTGGGCTTGGCCTCTTAGTTCCAGTGAAAGGAACTCTTAATGCCCCTGCATACCAAGACATTTTGGACAATTTCATGCTCCCAACTTTGTGGGAACAGTTTTGGGATGGCCTGACGTTCCTGTTCCAACATGACTGTGCACCAGTGCACAAAGCAAGGTCCATAAAGACATGGATGAGTGAGTTTATTGTCGAAGAACTTGACTGGCCTGCACAGAGTCCTGACCTTAACCCAATAGAACACCTTTGGGATGAATTAGAGTGGAGACTGCAATCCAGAACTTCTCATCCAACATCAGTGTCTGACTTCACAAATGCGCTTCTGGAAGAATGGTCAAAAATTCCCATTATCACCTAAACCTTGTAGACAGCCTTCCCAGAAGAGCTGAAGCTGTTATAGCTGCAACAGGTGAGAACACTAGTTCTAGAGGATTTTAACAGAGGAAATCGCACCCGTGTACTACCCAAACAATCCAACCTGCATGTCAGTTGTCCCACCAGGGGACAAAAACACATTGAACTACTGCTGTGGGGTAATAAAAGACGCCTATCACTTTGTCCCCCATGCAGCCCTCGGCCTTTCCTATGCATGGTCCACCTCATCACAACCTACAACAGTTCCCATCCATACTGTATTTTGCTGATAACTGTCATTTTCTGCACATCCAACAATGTTGTGACTAACAACTAATCATGGACTACTTTGTTCACGTGCAGTAGGAGAGTTTGGTTAGTGCTTTTTAAGAGCTATTTATTTAAAACAAATTTTCCTTCTTACAAAGCTATGGGTAGTTTCTACCATTAATGCCATAACTGATTGGTTGCAGCTATTTGGTCTAATGGCAGCATGACATGGTTTATAACCCTTAATTGTAGTTAGATTATTGCCTGCCTCGGCTGTTCTGCAGAAAGCTAGAGGTGTGGGCGAGCACCGTCAGCTCTTTCTGCCAAGCCAGTGAAGCTGAATCACAGCTTTTAAGTGTGTGCATATGTAAAGCCTTTGCCCATCCCAGCACTTTTCCCAGGAGAATAATCACACTATTCCCTGTATCTGCCTGTTGGAGTAGACTGTGCAGCCTTTTGTCACTGATAAAAGTAGGAAGGGCTTTCAGTGGCTTACTGCACAACACTGCATGGCTGCTTACAGTGTTGTGACAAGAAGTGAAACAAACCGTTTTAGAGCATTACTTTTCAATTGGTGGAGAAAAGGGGCTTTGTTTTCCTGACATTGGACACAGCAGCAGTCGCACACACAGTGACTTGAGACTTGAAACTGTGTTCTGCTTTCTTACAGTGTAGATGCTTAACAGGCTTGCCTACATTCTTCACTGAGATCCTGTTAAAAATGTATGGACAGTCACTACCGGGTACTTCAACTCAGTCTACTCTGGTCAGTCCAGCACTCCCTCTCCCTGCTCCACTCTGCTCTACTGCTATTGTAGCGGAGTTATAATTCCATTTGCCATAACTTAATAAATTTGTTGCAATGGCATTTTATTTTGTTACTTCCTCCGGAAGTGAGATGTGTGTGGTGGTAATAGATTGGGGTGCCCCTGCAAACTTGAGAGGGTGCAGCCCGTGCTGCTTCCTTATTCATAATAAGGAAGTGTGGTTCAATTGGCACCAGTCTGTCAAACACTCTCACGGAGGTAAATTGCGTTCACATCATTGCTGCTATAATAGCATAGCATAGCATGACAATTGGTACCAAGTCTAAAATTGTTTTTGTTCCCTTTTAGTTAATTTGAATGCCATGGAGCTGATGCTGTTCTGTTATATTTTCTTCTGTACCAGGTATTGTGCCTTTAAATTTATTTTATACACAAACCAGTCTGCCGTACACTCTCACGGAGTTAATTTGAATGCCACGGAGCTGAAGCTGTTCTGTTATATTTTCTTCTTTACCAGCAATAAAGACATTTGTAGCTGAAAGATTGTCTCCAGCTGGGTCAATCACAATGCAGAGTACCTCGACACAGGTGTGATGAAATCAATCCGCTACAAATGGTGCCGTGAACTGCTCTTCGCTGCTTGGTGGTGTGAGGCTCGGACTTGCTGTGGCCGCTGCTGATTCGCTGTGGGATTGTTGTCTACATGTCGCTGTCTGCTCCGGAATTGCAAGAGTACCGTGAGTGGTGTCTGCGCTCGGAGTTGGTTGCTTTCTGTGGGTGTACCTCCGACTGAAGTATGCTGAGACCTGGACTGCAACTACATGAGTGTTGACGTGTAAAGTATGCTTAAAAAAAAAAAACTTTCACAAGATACTGAGTTTTGTTGATTGGAAGGAATTTTTTTTTTTTTTGCCCTGTGTTTGGTGGATTGTTTGTTCAAGCCTATTATTCCCAGTGAAGTTCTATGTTTTGTCGCTGTATGATTTTGTTTGGTTTTTGGTTGTTTTCTTTCATTTTCGGTTAATTTGGAGTATAGGTTATGGATACACCAGCTCTTTCTGGGTTTGGTCGTGGTCGTCGGTTGCAATTTGACACTTCATCCCCTAACGTGTATGCCTCAGTAGCAGCTAAACTTGCTGATCATGGTCCCCGTTTCACTGACGTAAAACTGACCAACGATGATACAGTTTTTACTGTTAATGATGAGCATGGTGCTGTTTCTTCTGGTCGGGATTTGGGACAGATCCCGGTAACGGCACTGGGTGAATTGGTGAAGCAGATCGGTGCCAGTATTGGGGAGAATATTGTTTCATGCCTGAAATCTATTCCTGCTGCTGACACCGCGTCACCTCGGCCAGGTGCTGTGGATCTGTCTAAATTGCACCTGTCTGTTTCCACTAGCAGTTTTGAACCGCTTCCCTTCAGAGGAGACAGCACTGATAGGCTCTCAGTTTCTGATTGGGAGGAGGCTGTTAAAGTGTATCTCGCTAAGCGGGGTGTCCCGCTAGTTGATCAAGTGGATGATGTGTTGGACAAACTACAGGGGAGGGCACGGGATGTTGTGAGGGTTGGGTTACGCGGTCAGCCGAATCTGGACTTGAAGTCAGGCCCTCAACCCATTTTTGACATTCTTAGACAACATTTCAGTGACAGTGTGACTTCTTTTATGCCCCTAGCTGACTTTTACGAGACGCAACCCCTGCAGTGTGAGACTGCTGTTGACTACTGGATCCGACTTAACAAATCCATTGACACTGCCCTGACTGCCTTGCAGAAGCAGGGCAAGGCTCTTGACGACCCGTTACGTGAAATGACTGTCATGTTCATCACTCACTGCCCAGACCCTGAGCTGTCCTTGGTCTTCAACTGTAAGCCAATTGAGGAATGGACTATTCACGAGGTGCAAGTGCAGCTGGACAAACATCACCGCAAGAAGCGCTTACAACAACGCCAGCGCACAAATGCAGTCACTAATATGCAGCCATCACAGACCATGAAAGTTGTAGACAGCCATGCACAGGCCACACAAAGTCAACCTGCCCCCGCAACCACCTGCAGCTGTTACCTCTCTGCCAAATGAGAGTCAGTCACTGGAACATGTTATTACTCTGCTGGAGCATCTGCTGCATCAAGGGCCCTCTTGTAGTGCTGGGCGACTTCGGACAAGAGACGTGGGTCATTCCAGATCTCGTGGCCTATGTAATATCTGTGGCAGTGATGGTCATGACACTAGGTCCCACTGTCGGAGGGAACGCTTGTGCTTTCGCTGTTATGCTGCTGGGCATCGGGCAACATCTTGCCAGCTGACTCCAGGCTCTGATTCGCTTGCTGCTCAGCCTAGTTCTGCAGAGCAGCAGGGAAACTAGCTGGCCCACATGTGGAGGGGACTAGTGGGGGGCCGGCAAATATGTCCCTACAAAATGATGACATTGATCGTGAGTCTGTTTACTCCCACTTTTGCTCTTCAGTTGGGGTGGTGTTTCAAAACACACAGAGGGTTAATATGACAGATGATCTTTTTCACACTGATGTTACTCTCAATGATACAGTACAGGTTCGTGCCCTGTTGGATAGTGGCTCCATGGCTTGTTCTCTTAGTGCTTGCCTGCTTCCTGTTTTGGAAAATTCTGGCATTGTCACTCCTGAGTCTGTGTCCCCCACCTCAATTGTTTTGATTGGTTGTGGAGGGTTGAAAACTAGCCCAGTTGGTACATGTGAGTTGCGGATGTCAGTTTTTGACTGTCAAATCTCAGTTCCCACATTTATTGTGGAAGGTCAAACTGATGACCTCATCTTCGGCAATAATGTCATTAAGCACTTCATTCGTGTCCTGAAGACTTCTGGCGACTTCTGGGAGAGGATGTCTCCTTCTAATGACTCTTCTGGTGAAACAAAATCCTTGTTGCAGTTGCTAGCCAGTGTGGAAGCTTGGAGGGACGGGGATCCTCCTGACAAAGTGGGCACTGTTAAGCTTAAGCGTGCAGTCACTCTGGAGCCTATGAAAGAACACTTAGTGTGAGGTTGGCTGCCAAAAAACAAATACTTGTCAGCTGGCAGTATTGTTGTGGAACTACATTTCTGGGTTTGCAAGCGAGAGCAGGCGTTTTTACTGCTCCTCTTGTCTGTTCTATATTTCAAGTCTTTGAGCATACTTTACAACTGCTAAAATGCCTCAAAGAGGGAAAAGACCTAATAAATCAGAAGTGACGGAGGCTATGGAGGCAGAAGAAATGTGTCATAGAGTGGCGCAAGGTAAAGATATTGTGGATCATGAGAAACAGATGTTCATTACGATGCTGAACCAACAGCAGGAGTGCTTCAAAGGCTTTGTGCAACTAATTATGGAGACAAACAACAGGAGATTCGATGAAATGACCAGAGAAATACAGGAGATAAAAACGAGTCTGCAGTTTACCCAGCGAGAGGTGGATGTGATAAAGACTGCCATGGGTGAACAGAAAATACACGCCAAGGAAGCGAAGGAGGAGGTTTACAGAAGGTGTGAGCGTTTAATGACTATAACGGATAGAATGGAGCATCTGGAAGCACAGTCCAAGCGAAAAAACCTGATCTTTGAGGGAATCATAAAGACAACTGGAGAAAGCTGGTCGGAGGCAGAAGGTAAAGTGAAGGAGATTCTGAAAAATAATCTGCAAATTCATCAAGAGATTGAGATGGAGCGGGCTCACAGAATCGGGAAACCTACGGATCGTGGTCTGAGGGCAGTATTA
>NW_018128238.1:240413-243241 GCF_001952655.1 Monopterus albus | reverse complement strand
TATAAATAACAATACAATTGAAAGAAATATGTGTTCTATGTTTCTTAAGCCAATTGTTGAAAAGGAAATTATAGATATAGTGAACAAATGTGGTAATAAATCATCCAGTGATAGTGATGGTATCAGTATGACAATGGTTAAATGGGCAATCGAGGGGATATGCAAACCATTAACCCATGTTTTTAACATGTTGTTTCGACTTGGTCAGTTCCCCAAAAATATGAAAATAGCAAAGGTTATTGTTAGAGGAAGCAAATGGCTTGGCTTCTGACAACATCCAAGAAGCTTTCCCCCAGTCCTGTGAGCTGGTCTGCATTGACTTTTGGTCTGCTGAGGACTCCTCAAACAAATCTCTTGATGTGCTTGTGGTTACTGACCATTTTACTAAAATGGCTCAGGCTTACCTTTACCCTAACCAGTCAGCGAAAACGGTCACCCATCAGCTTTGGAATAGTTTTTTCAGCGTGTTTGGCTTCCCTGAACGTGTACATTCTGATCAGGGTGCGAGTTTTGAGAGCAGTTTGATTGCTGAGATGCTTCAAGTCGCTGGTGTTCAAAAATCTCATACGACGCCCTATCACCCAATGGGCAACAGAGCTGTTGAGAGATTCAACTGAACCCTTGGCAGCATGATCAGAGCTCTTCCGCCTAAGGCTAAGCACAGGTGGCCTCAGTTGCTGAAATCTGTCACATTTTACTATAATGCCACTATGCACAAAACGACCGGATTTGCCCCCTTTCAACTGATGTTCGGCCGGACACCCAGGTTGCCGGTTGACCTGTTGTTTGGTTCTGTCCTTCAGGATGACAGTGTTGTGGACTATGCCTCCTATTTAAAGGTTCTTCGGGATGATCTGGCTGATGCCATGAGGATTGCCCAAGATTATGCCTCTCGACAGCAGCAATGACAGGCTGACCTTTATAACAGAAAGTTGAAAGGAGCGCCTGTGGAGGTTGGTGACAGGGTTCTGTTGGCCAACAAAGGCGAAAGAGGAAAAAGGAAATTAGCTGATCGCTGGGAAGGCAACCTCTACACGGTGGTGGAAAGGCATGGGAACACACACACCTACAGGATCAGGATTTGTGCTACAGATCAAGAGAAAGTGGTGCATAGGAATCTCATCATGCCCATGAACTTTCTGCCTATTCCTGATGCGTCTTGGCACAGTGCTTCTGATGTCAGCAACCAGGCAGTGCTGGCTACTGACAATTCGATTCTCTGTCTGCTGTGGACAGTGTCTCGCAGCTTTCCCTCCCATCGAATAACAGGATGGCTTCCTAGATCTCTCAGCTGCTGGATCCCTCACTTGCCCTCGCACCTGCTATGGTTGACCCTGTTGCTGTTGTTCCACCAATGACAATTGACAGTTTGGACGATGCTGTTTCCTGTGCCTCTCAGGTGGACACGGACTCTCTGGTGAACAGGGTTGGACCATCATCTGTTGTTTCTGACTCTGCCTTGGACTTATAGTCTGTTGCCCCTGAGCCTGTTGCTCGACGTGACTTGAGCAATGTCCTTCAGATGGAAAGACATAGTGGAGTAGTGACTCGATGTGGGAGAGTAGTTAGACCTGTTGTCAGGCTTCTTCAGCAAATACAAATGAGGGTTCTTTAAAGCCATTATCATATGTTTTGTTTTTTTGGGGTGGTTGACACTCTATGAAAGCCTCCTATGGTGTGGATATAGTCTGATGGGCTTGAATCAGACAGTATGTTTTGTTGTGGGTCCTGGTACCTTAACATGTAGTTGGGCATGTTTCCCTAGGGGTGTTGATAGGATTTGCTACCCTTTCGCATCCTAATCTTTTACAGATGGTCTCTGACCGGATTTCCTGGATCTCTTACTTTTTCTAGTGCTGTCCATTGTGTGCTTTGTTTTCTTTTTGGATTCTTGTTCAGCCCCAAACTGTCCTGATCACCAGGGACGGACAAGTCATCCAACCAGGGGAGGACCGAAGTCCCCCTTTTGAAGTCTCCCTGAGGTGTAAGTGTAGCGGAGTTATAATTCCATTTGCCATAACCCAAATAAGTTGTTGCAATGGCATTTTATTTTGTTACTTCCTCCAGAAGTGAGATGTGTGTGGTGGTAATAGATTGGGGTGCCCCTGCAAACTTGAGGGGGTGCAGCCCGTGCTGCTTCCTTATTCATAATAAGGAAGTGCGGTTCAATTGGCACCAGTCTGCCGTACACTCTCAGGGAGGTAAGTTGCGTTCACATCATTGCTGCTATAATAGCATAGCATAGCTGTTAGGGCCGCTCGACAAATACGTGAGCGCGGAAAAAAATTGAGCGGACCCAGGCGGCTGGCTTCGGTGCAAGCAGTACTTTATATACAGGTGATAAGATAGATCATATTTACACAGTATGGGTATGGTGAGAGATGGCCAGGTGTTGATTGGCGGTAACAGACACAGTCAATGGGTAGATGAATAAAGAGGTACCGGGCTGTGGACGCTGGGATCACTCCTGGGCTGGTCGTGGTGAGGCGATGATAGCTGAAACACAGGGATATGGAGAGCAGAGATAGGTGAAACGGAGACTGTGCATCAACCTGTACGGCTGTGGCTGGTGGTGCTGTGTATCCAGGATCCAGAGGAGAGATCTGAAGCGGAGAGAGGAAAATTAAACACGGCAGAGCGGGACAGGAAAAAAGACTGGCAACACGACACGGGGGAAAAAGAGCAACCGAGGTTATGACACAATATAGGGAGAGCAAAACAACAAGAGGACTGGCGACAAGGATTGAACTGGCAAGGGAGTGCACGGTGAGTGGAGTCTAAATAGGGAGGAGATAGACAAGGCACAGCTGGGGATAATCAGGAAAGCG
>NW_018128238.1:218184-240370 GCF_001952655.1 Monopterus albus | reverse complement strand
CCTGATCAGTGTTTGATTGTTTGTTTTGTCTTGCTGCTTTTCTTCTTTTGTCTCTCCTCTATCCACTCACCCCAACCGATCGAGGCAGAAGGCCGCCCACCAAGAGCCGGGGTCTGTCAGAGGTTTCTTTCGTTAAAGGGAGTTTTTCCTCCCCACTGTCACCAAGTGCTTGCTCAAGGGGGATTTGTTGGGTTTTCCCTATGTAATAATATTGATAACAGTAAGGTCTAGACCTTACTTTGTAAAGTGTCCTGAGATGACTTTTGTTGTGATTTGGCGCTATACAAATAAAATTTGATTTGAAGATGTTGAAGTGGATGTCCTCATGGTGGTTGCCGGCGATGGTGAGACAGAGAGGTGGAGTCCGATGGGTGATATGGGTCAGCAGTCGGCCGTCGATAGCCCAGGTCTCTATGGCATGGGGAAGTGGTTCAGCGGTTAGGCCTAGTTGCTCCACCAGGGCCGGGTCCATGAGGTTACCCCTGGCTCCAGAGTCCAGAAGAGCCTGGCGGGAGGACACCCGACCATCGGTTTCTAGGAGCACGAGGAGGAGGCAGCTGGTACCTGGCCTGGTGGAGGTAGAGGGATGGCCCGTCAGTGTCCCCACAGTCACTTGGCGGGCCCGCTCTTTTGGCCGCACCGGGCAGGTGGCGATGAGGTGTTCCGGTGCTCCACAGTACAGGCACAACCCGGTGCGTATGCGGCGGGCCCGTTCCTCGGGGGCTAGACGGGCACGTCCCAGGTCCATGGGTTCATCCGTTCTGCGGGTGGAATAAGGATGAGAGTCCCCCATGCGAAGAGGTATAGCATGACAATTGGTACCTAAGTCTAAAATTGTTTTTGTTCCCTTTTAGTTAATTTGAATGCCATGGAGCTGATGCTGTTCTGTTATATTTTCTTCTGTACCAGGTATTGTGCCTTTTAATTTATTTTATACACAAACCAGTCTGCCGTACACGCTCACGGAGTTAATTTGAATGCCACGAAGCTGAAGCTGTTCTGTTACATTTTCTTCTGTACCAGCAATAAAGACATTTGTAGCTGAAAGATTGTCTCCAGCTGGGTCAATCACAACGCGAGTACCTTGACACAGGTGTGATGAAATCAATCCGCTACATTATCTGCCAAGCTCTGCCCAGCTCTACAGATATTGGTCATTATGACATTAATGTAGCCAGGTGGTAAACATATACTAAGGGGAGATAAATAAAAAACTCACTTGTTTTCCACTGATGGTGAAAGGTTCCCTAAATGTTTTCAACATTCCAAATGTCATGTAATGTTTATCGTTTTCATGTTAATGTAACACAGTTCAATTTTGGTGATATATAAAAGTAACCTACAGTGGGCTATTGGAGTTTAATGCTACCTAGTATCTTGGCCACTAGATGGCAGTACGGACTGACAGGTGTACATTCCACCAGAACTTGACCAAATGCATTGTGGTCCCTTCTTTCTTTTGCATTGGACTTTGCTTGAGAGTGGAGCGCCATGATTTTTTTGGACTTATATGCCAATGAACTGATCAAGCAGAAATAACTGCCAGCGAGGTCAGTCCCTCTCAAAACCTTTTAGAAGCTAATATCTCTGCACTGCTGCCAGTGCTGTTCAGTGAGTCGGGGTCACAGGAAGCTTTGACAGCACCTCTCCACATTAAGACAAGTTTTGGAGCAGATTTCTACAACACAAATATTTGGAAAAAAATGTACACACTGTAGCTTTAAGTCTTTTTGCCAGTTCCATGGATGTTCCAAGTTAGGAATTTCATTGTACTTAAATGGCAGAGTGTTGGAGGTATTTGTTTTCTGTAGCCAGTGTGGTTATTTGTTCCTGGCTGAATTGTTGTGTAGTTGCTGGAATTCTTTGTGGAGCACTTTGACAAGAGGGGCTCTTGCATTTAATCCAGTGTTTTTTGTCTATTGAAAACATCACTGACTCCAGTACAGTGTAGTTTTCTAGGGAGGTTTGAATAAAGAGGGATTGCTGATATCTTCTGGTAGATGGTGTGGAAGCAAAGTTGTCCTTATATCTCATTCATCATGCAGAGAGGATTAAAACACTCATCACTGAAGTGTTCAAGATCACCCAGGTTGAGCAGTTGAGATAATGTAGTGGTTAAAAACAAACAAGGACCATGGGAACTATGCACTGGTAACTCGCTCAAGCAGGAACATTCGGGTTCATGTCTTCTTTGTTTAGTTTATGGGTTTACAGTACTTATTGTGCGTACGAGCATGTGTTCTAGAGTGTAGGGGAGTTGGTTTAGTGTAGAATTGCTCTGTTAGATCAAAAGTTTGTCTTTGTAATAAAAGTTGATCTCTATTTTTCTTTTGGATGAGGTAGAAAGATAAGGTTTAATTAGTGATTTGTAGTGTTACTTGGGCTTATTGATTAGTATTAGGAAGTGATGTATTCAGATATATGTGTTTATGAATGTTTCTGTCAGGGTAAACTTTTATTTTACAAGGGGAAAAGAGTCACCTCATGCTGGTTGTTTATTTTTGTTTACTTTTATGTTCATGTTTGTTTATTAAACATGAACACGTTAAAGGTTTATTGAGTAGTGGTTAGTTCTGTAATAAGAAATTAATAAGAATAACACGAAATTATTTTAGATTTAACTTTAGATGTAGGAAGAGGTTAATGTTTAACTACAACTGTTAGAGTTTAGAGGTGTTAAAGTCTCAGGGCAACATTGTCATATTTTGATTTTCCATATTTTGAGCTCTGAAGTCCCATAGTCTAAAAGCTATGGGAGGAGGGACTGTAGTGGTTTAAGTAACATGTTAATATGGATTATATAATAGAATAGTGGTTATGGGTTCATTAAGTTCATGTGAGCTGAACAATGAGCTTATATAAGTTGGCCAAGATGTTTCCTGTTTTTGAGGGTGTTGTCTACTAAAACTGGAGACAGGAAGCTAAGTTCAGAAATTGACATAACAGCCTATGGAAAGCTGTGGATAAAAGAGTGAGCCTGAAGGGGTTAGAGGAAGAAGAGAGGATGAGAATGCTACAGTGAAAAGTGTACCGTAGACCTGGCTGGGGGGTCAGGGGACCCCCGACCAAGACGGACTCTGACTGACTGGACCTTGACTGACGATGTGATAGTCTTCTTATTTAATACTTTATCTATCACATTGCAGGAGGAGTGACTCTGTTCTGTTTCCCTAACTACCAGATTACCTGTTTAACTACTACTCTGTTCAGAATAATTGTAATATTAAATGATTATTTAAATTGGGGTGATTTGTCTGAATTGATTTAGTCTGTATCACATTCTAGCCACGACATTCATCTTGTGAATAAACATCTAGAGAGCAGCTTCCCTTAAACGGGAAACTTAAGAGTTGGGTTTGACAAGAGCCAGAAAGGACTGTGAACAATATGAGGGCCATAAAAAACTAGTGAATCGAAGAGAAAGGACACACATAGAAGATAGACGGAACAGGGGAAAAGCTCGAGCTGGGCTGAGGTGGGAGACAGGACCAACCTGACTCTGGACTGACTGGACTGTATGACCAAAAATGACTGACTCTTTGACAATCCTCTTATCTAATACCTTTATTTATTTCTCTGCAGAGATGGTGATTCTGTTCCCCATCTTTCAGATTATTGAACTGCCTTCCAAATTCTTGAACTGCTCAGAATTATTGTAATAATAAATAACCACTGAAATGATTTGCTTGAATTAATTTAGTTCACATCAGACAACAACCACAATAACCCAGTTGCTGGCATACAATAAAATAGGTTTCTATGTAGGAAGCAGCCTGGGCTGGCTCCTTGAGTCTCACACTGGTCTCAGTAAATCTCATGGTGACAGAACCAATACAGCTTCTCATAGGTGCATTACTTTCTCAGCTTTCTAATAGAGCATCTCTGCCTTCCCTACAGGTGGTTGGAAAATGATGATCAAAAATTACTTGTGATTTATTTTCTAGTAAATTGTCATATGGTCAAGGAGAGACTGCCTAGCATGAAATGATAAAGACATCTATTTTGCTCTGTATGTAGTTTTCACAGACTTAGTCATTTCCCTTCTGACTTGCAAAGTTAGTCAGAAGGGATTTGCTCATCAAGCTGCACTGAAGTGGCCATTATTCAAATGGTCATGTTTCCAGTTTGTGGTTTGTATGGCTATCATGACAAGAAAGGGCAGGGGGTCAAGCTGCTGTTCAGGGCTGGAGATGCAGAGCCTGCCAATGAAACACGTAGTTTGTAGTCCGACTCCTAACAGGACAGGCACACAGCCTTGTGTTAAAAACAAACCAAACAGTATGGATGCTTAAGAAATGCCCTCCAGTGCACAGCGTTCATATACAGTAGGCCTTGACAGAATAACAATTTTCACTTTTGGTGTCTCAGACTTATGCATATAAGCAGTAGCCTGGGAGTGTTTCACAGTCTCTGACTGCAAAAAGGCAAAACAAGTTTATTTATATAGCACATTTTCATATGCAACGGCAATTCAAAGTGCTTAATACAATGCACACAGAAGATAAAACATTATAAAGTATACAGGATATAGATAAAACATTAAAAAATCAGATAAAGCATGAAATATTACTTAAAAGCATCAATTGCATGACGGTAAAAGTAGCAACATGCAGGAGGTGCAAACATCATTATGGACTAGTGCTAATGTGGCAAACTGACACTGTATATGTGGTGCAGTGGTTTTGAGGCCTCAGTGTAAATTACTTGTCATCCATTGTGTTAGGTTCTGTCTGCCGAGTCTACAAACGCCAAGAGAAACTCTTCTGCAGAACAATGGATTACAGCTTATTTATAATTGTTTATGTCCCTTGGCAGCGGTAAATGTTTTTTTCAGGAAAATTCACCAGTGCCAGGGCTGCAAAGAGAAGTACTGCTAGCCAGTGTGCATAAATGGGTGGTGAGCAGAGAGACGCTTAGCCTGTTTGGTAAACACTCGTTCTGTACTCTGCAGAGAGATGCTGCATGGTGTGATAGCACTGACACTCAGTTATATGAAACACAATAACATGGCACTTTTCCAATAGAAATAACAACAGAGAGAATACTGCAGTAATTAGATTTTTTTACAGTCTTTCAAAGACATTATAAATATGTTAGGTTAAACTAATTTTTCAGAGCTACACCCTAAAAGTTGCTATATCTCATGATATTTTTTTCTCAACATATTGGCCTCATATGAGAGTTGTGGCAGATCTTTGAAACAACAGATAATGCTATACACAGTTTATTAATCTTTTTCCAAGGAAAATCAGGCATCTTAAAAAAACAGGCACCAAAGAAAGGTTCTAAATGTGTCAAGCGGCAATAAATTTGTTCTGTCTGCTTCCACTCATCATTTGGGCTTATATGAAGTCTTCCTCAGTTGTTCTTGTGTTTTGTGACAATCCTTATAGCTAGCTCCAGAAGGTAAAATGAGTCTGTTACTAAGCTTTACATAAGCTCAGCACAACCACGTACGATTCATATAGTTTGCTGTCATTCCTGCATTATATCATTTTGTAGTGGGTGTAGGTAATAAATAATTTTATTTTCATCCATAGTGTATTAGTACAGTAGTTATAACCGGGGACAACCAAGAGCTAATATACACAGTGTAGCCTCTCTCCATAAGCAAGTACTTTCCTCATCCTGAGGGTCATATGCAGCAGTACTTGAAACAGACTGTACTGTGTTGTTTATTTTACAAATAATAAGAGATTTTATCCATATTATCTTTTTCTAATAAAGCCAGTATTGCAAAAATATGCAAGAGAAAACCTGGTATACCAATAATAATAATAATAATAATAAGAAGAAGAATACAATTTAAATCAACTGGATATTTACAAGAATTGTGGTTTTAGCAGCTACAGCATTTCCCCTTGAGGCATGTTTAGTTTCTACCCCTATAGGAGGGTTCAGCGACTCCCTAACAGACAAGACTGTCTATAATGTATAGAGTATTTGCAGACATCTGAAAAAATATAAAATCAATCAAACAACAACCTGATTAGCTGGTTCAGTATTCAGCACCATGTGTTATCTTTTAAATATTTGTGTTTGCAGATTTTTATAGAAAGTTCTTTACAGGTTACAGCCACTGCACAAGCTGCCTTCAAGTAGCAAAGACAAAGGTTCATCTCTGCACCCGTTGATACACAACCTGACCCTGTACAATAATCTATGGTTGAGACGGACACTCCGACACAGGTGGTAGGGCTGTCATCTCCCAGTCAGAAATTTTACCCATATGCTTTCTTTTCCAAAAAAATATCACCAGAATGCAATTCTGACATAGGAAACCAAGAACACTTGGCTGTCAAGCTGGCTCTGACAGCTCTGGCTGGTGGGGGCAAAACAACTGTTTGGCACCTGCACTCACCATCACTATACAAGCCAGCACTCACTCCTTGCTCCTTTGTTCACTGAGATTCTTTCAAGTGACTTTTTAACATTCCTGAATACTCACCTGCCTTTTTGTATTGTGTATGTGTATTTTTCCTGGTGTTGAAATCAGGTACATACAAGTGTCAGCAAAGCCCATTTCTGGTCACATGTCAACATCCATAGACCACTGGTTCTTTGGGAAGATGTAAGGATCACTGTCGAGTCCAACTGCCTTTAATTTAAGCAGATAATTTTTGTTTTGCCACTCAGTCCGAGTGAGGTGGGCGTGTTCTGGTGGGAACGTGATGTCTGCCTACACCCTCTACTGGTCTGTTCCTCTGTTTTACTGGTAGCAACCTAAGCACTGAACTCTGACCACAGTTTTGCTTGCTGCCCTGTGTAGCTTGCTAATTACCTGTTTAATCTCAGCTAAGAGACTCATAGACTTAATTGTTGCTTCAGCCCAGCCTGCATTGATACTTGTTTAATATCCAGCGAAAAGACCTGTTATTAAGTCTGCAACCTTCCTGTAACTTGAAGATTGTCATTACATTAAATGTTTATTTGAACTTTAGCTGTGATCTGGCTGTTGAGTCCAGAAATAAAAAATGTTACATCTGTGGCTAAAAACAGCAAACAAAACACAGAGAAGCAAGTTGTTTTGTACTGAGGAGTGAATGATTCACTATAATTGAGTTTGCATAGCAGCATCACCACATCAGCCATTCTGATGTATCTACTAGCTGCTGTTTCAGAGAACAGATTCAATGTTGAGTCACTTTTGGTGCACTAGATGTAGAGCACATCCAGCGAGGGGCTGAAAAGGTAATTACATTCGAGTTCCCCAAACTAATGAATTACTTATCAACATAATTCAGGATCTGTTTCTGTCACAATTTTACACTTAGTGGTGAAGAAAATGAGGTTTTAATAAAAGGTAACGACAGTGAAACATAACAGGGAATCACTAGTAACGTGACAAACTCAGAATAATATATAAAAAAAATATGACTATGTAGTGGTTTAAGTTACATGTTAATATGGATTATGTAATAGAATAGAATGTTTGTGTGCTCACTTTTAAGTTCCTGTGAGCTGGACAACAAGCTTATATAATTAGGCCAAGATGTTTCCTGTTTTTGGGTACATCTCGGGCTGTTGTCTCCTAAAACTGAAGACAGGAAGCTAAGTTCGGAAATTGATGTAACAGCCAAAGAAAGCTGTGGATAAAAACAGTGGACCCAGGCCTGGGTGGGGGGCGCGAACTCTGGACTGACTGGACCCCTGACCAAGACTGACTGACTCTGTGACAATCTCCTTATTTAATACTGTGTCTTTTCCATTGCAGGAGGAGTGATTCTCTTCTCTGTTCCCTAACTACCAGATTACCTAACTAACTACAACCCTGTTCAGAATAATTGTAATATTAAATGATTATTTAAATTGGGATGATTTGGCTGAAGTATTTTAGTCTGTATCAGATTCTAGCAACTACAACTACAACACTAAAAAAGGATAAGGTGACTAGCTCTGGACAATGCAACTACAGACGTCCATTGTCTCAGAAATATACAACTACACAGGTAACAACTATCGGGTAAATATAATGAGACGCTAGAGGCAGGAAGCAGGTGTCAAACACAGCACTCAGATGAAGATGGCTAGAGAGCGAGCAAACTAACTGGAATAGGGAACAGGCTTATCTGTGGCCACAGAGACAGAGGAACAGTTGATATCTATGGCTGACCAGGCAAGCAGTTCAGACTCAGGACAGACGAAAAAAGAAAAAGAAATCAGGATCCGGGAGCAACTAGAGTCCATAGACATTAAACTATAGGACAGGTTATTGACCAGAGAACTGGAAAGAACAGACATCCATACACAGATGAATCCGGCAGTTTTAACAGGGGGAAGGGCAGGCAGGCTCCACAGGGCAAAACCCTGGAGAGTCATGAGAGATGAGTGTCTACACATACTGTATATGTAATGTACAAGCCTGTGCTGCAGTAGAGTCTGTTCCAGTGATGTTTTGGCACCTCCCTCTGTCTGCACTGCATTGTACAGACTAGAATCAGTTATTGAAAAATGACAACATTTAAGTAACTCTATATTCTCTTCTATCAATAGCATGGTCTCAGGTCAACATCAAAGGTCATGAGTTGACACCAAATGCCTTGGCCCCAGTAGGCCTTCATTGTAGCTGTACACTACGATGTATACTGTGCTTCATCACTAATCAATGCCTATTCATTGTGCCCCCACCAAGCACAGAAACCACATGTAGGTGTCCAACTGCCCCAATCCATAACTCACTGTTTCTGTATTTACAGCAGGAGAAACATCCAGATGGAAAGACGGCTGACATCGACTGGCTTGCAGGTACACAATTTGGAGTGACATTTTATAAATGGAGCCATATCTAGAAATAGTAATGAGCCAGTGGTGATTACCATTCAACTTTAATAAGGCATGATTGATCAGATATTCAAATTTCACTTGGGCAAGGTTAAATACTGAAGACAAGAAGAGGAAAATCCCACAATCTTTAGATAAACTGTTGGAGGACTGGCCTTTTATGGCTGTTTATGACAAGGGCACGATGCCATACACCAACTTGAGCCTCCCTGCCGATGGATTATTGTAAAAAGGCAACTATAGTAATTAACCAGATTTCTTTGTAGTTTAGTTCCTGTATCTGTAGTTGCAAAAACACAAACAGCCTTGCTGCACATATTTGTAAAATAAAATAAAATTAGTGAAAGAATAAAATGAAAACATCTCTAGAGAAAGCATAATTATGTGTAGTTGTCATATCAGTGTTAATAATGTCCTGACTAAGGTGCAAGTGTTGCTTTAAAAACCAAGGACACAGTCCAGGTAGTTTCCACTTGGTATTCCAGTCCTACACAGAGGGGAACTGAACCCGTGTCACTTGTATGGCCAGTACCTGTAGCCAAGCATTGCCTTGAGGTATGGGATTGGTTGTCTCAGGGAAATTTGTTTAGTCACTTCTGACAGAGACAAGGGAATTACATTCTTGTACATATCATTAAAAAAAAATCAATAAGATGAATGTGCTGGTGGCCCAAGCAATTTATTGTAGCTGGACTGAAGACAAGGCAGGCTGTCTTTACTTTGACCTCTGGTTATTGCATTTAACCTGCTCACAAGACCAGAAAAGGTTTGGAGAGGACTTGAGATGCATCCTGTCTTTTCCTATCCACCCACCTGTGTTCATGTGGGGCTCTAAACAACATTCTGAGGGTCAACTAACTAAATAATGTTCTCTTTTACAAATTAAATGTTCTGTGTGTCAGGTCCGCTCGGCGCGACCTGCCTCTCTTTCTTTTTTTTCCTCTCCTGCGCTCCCTTTTTGCGGGATCAACGCCTCAGCTGTGTCGCATCGGGTAATTAGTGACTCGTGGGTCGGTGCGCACACCTGAGGCGTATTCCGGTGATTTGTTGGCTTCTTTATTTATACCTCTGGCAGACGCCCCGTCATCGCCGGAGCATTGCGACATGTAATGGACTATACTTACCTTATGTAAGTTACAAATGTTGTGTTTGACCCGCATATTTTTAGACGTGTGTAAGATGCTACGCTGACAGTCTCTGTGCATTTTGGCTTGACCTTATCACGCTAATTATGCGGTTAGCAATACAGAAATACGTGCTTTGTCTTCCACGCTGACAGTCTCTGTGCTGTGGATTGCATTGTTTACATTGGTTCTTTTTGTTCACCTGTCCGTTCTCATCCTCCTGCTATCCTAGTTCCTGTCGTTAGTTTGTGTGTTTACCGTCCTGATCTCCTTAGTCATCACTGCCCTTTTCTTGTATGTATTATGGACCCTGTTATGTTGTCATGTTGTTTTTACTCCATTAAACCACCTTTTTTGTACTAGCACCTGGGTCAGCCATCTTGAGTCCAAACCCAGTTCTCCCTCACCCTCCTGGTGAGGGGGACTAAACCATATCACTGTGAATGAGGCAAATCAAGACTAATGGGGATATTTTTAAGGTTTTGCAGCTCATTTTCTGGCATTATGCAATTAAATTGCAAGTGTTCATGCAGTGGGGTTTTGCAGCAGATAAAAAGATGAAAAGCGCTACATTTGTGTGTTTGGTCTTCTGCAACATATATTTTAAGTCTTTTCATTCAAGGAAGCAAAAATCAGAGAGGAGAGAATAGAAATGTATGCAAACACCCTCAGCATCTGATTCACCAGCACTGCGACAGAGGGTACTGTGGCATTAGGAGAAAGCAGGTGTAAAATTTGCAGCAGCTGTTAGTAATCTGAGAGCTTGACAGAGTTAAGAACTTACTGAATGAAATCATAGACTATTTGACTGGCAGAAGACTGCGTGACTGCAGCTCCTAAATATGTTTGTTGATTTCTTAAACAATGGACGAGTTAAGTTGGTATAAACACTCCTTTCTACTGTCCCTCTCAGTCCATCTGTGCATAGTACTGGCACGTCCTACCAGCTAAAGTGTATTCAAATTAACGCAGCTGCAACTGTGCTCATTTATATCCTCAGTGCTGGTAAATATGATGCTAAATGTAAAAACTATTTCTCGCTCCTGACAGTAATTTGGAATAGGTTTAGTAACTATTCTCCACTCTGTTTAAACAAGCAGATAAAAGCAGAGGGATTGTTCTCATGGAAAAATCCTGTGATAATGAGATTTATTCCCGACCGAACCTACAAATGCATTAAAAAAGGACTGGTTCATTTCTGTTTGATTCTTTAAGGAATCTCAATTTAGATTTATGACGAAACATTATGCAGTCATACCGGTTTTGTATGCCCTTCCTAAACTACAGAAGGCCTTAGAAAAGCCACCTGGACATGCCATAGTGGCTTCCAATGAGGCCGATAAGGAACCTCTATCGGTATACTTGAACAGATGCTTATGCCCTCTTGCAGTACAGCCTCCATCCTACCTCGAGGATACCAGGTACTTTGTAAAGTGTATCTGACGTAAGTGTTCAACCCATTGCACCAGAAATGCATCTTGTCACTTTGGATGTGGTCTCACTGTGCACTCACATTCCTCAGTCAGAAGGTGTTTAAGGACTTGAATAGTTCTAATGTTGATGATCAACCTGGTTTTGAACTAAAGTTTCTTCCAGTTCAATAAGCAGTTGTATTTATACACACATGGGTTATGGATGGGTTCAACATTTGGCCCTAATTTTGCCAACTTATATAGGCTATCTAGAACATAATCCTTTTTTTGATCACCTCCTATTGTAAAGGAGATACATTGATTATTGATTTCTTCTGCAGGAAAACACTGCGAGTTTACAGGATCAAACTACTTCATGAACCTAATCGGAACCTGCACAGGTGTTTGAATATACAGTATGCAGAGCCAGAACTGTCTAAAGAGAAAATAAACAAACAAAAGAACAAAGGATTTGTGGAGCAGCAGTGGAAAGCTGTTCATGCAGTGCAGACAGCAGAACAGTAGCACCGGAGGCAAACTGCTGCATGCTGATTCTGTTGGAAACCACGCAAGAGGTGCAGAAAGGCCAGATAAATACAGTAGAACTGAAACAAGAAAACAGAAAACAAACAACTCTTTGTTGGCTTGCTGATAGGTAATGAGCTTATTAAATTCCAAACTGATTGTGGTGCCATGTGTGGTGCGGCCCCCACATTAGATCATAAATGGGCAGGGTTTGGGTCCAATTCACCCATCCCAACAACTGGGGGTGGGGATTCCTTATTCAAGGCTGGTTGGAACAATGATCTGTCCTAATGATCCTGTAGTGTGTGGGGTTTACAGACAATCTTAATGTTACTGACTGGGTCAGAGTCCCTGATTTCAGATAATAAATAAACACAGGGCTTTAACGATACCAAAAAAATAATGATATGATAAAAAGTCCATGATAAGATTTGCCACAAAAGTACAAATGAAAAAATGCCCTTTACTAAAAAAATAAGTGTGCATTTTTTGTATGATTTTCCTTTTAAGTTCAAGTGCTCCTGCTTTCCTCCCTTGTTAAAATAAAAGTAGCCAGCCATGACCTGAGGATATGCAAAAATCTGGCATGAGTAGTCACTGAATGACTTAACTGTTTGTACAATTGCAAAACAAGAACTACAGTATAATGCTGCACTCAAATCAAATAAAATTTTATTTGTATAGCACCAAATCACAACAAAAGTCATCTCCGGACACCTTACAAAGTAAGGTCAACACCTTATTGTTACCACTATTATTACAGAGGGAAAACCCAACAAATCCCCCTTGAGCAAGCACTTGGCGACAGTGGGGAGGAAAAACTCCCTTTAACGGAAGAAACCTCTGACAGACGCCGGCTCTTGGTGGGTGGCCTACTGCCTCGACCGGTTGGGGTGAGTGGATAGAGGAGGGAGAAAAGAAGAAAAGCAACAGGATACAACAAACAATTGAACACTGGTCAGGTTGATGTGGCTGGTGACTGCTCATCAGAGACATAGAGCTCCAGAGCCAGAGCAACCTGCAGAAAAGTACAGGAAGAGAGAGAGGACACACTACGGGAGAGAGGAGACACAAAGTTAGTGATGTGTAATGGTGGCGTATAGAAGCATGCCACAGCTGCTCACGTCAACTCACCAAATGGACCCTTCCTTCTACCCAAATGTGTTTTTGGAGGGCTTAAATTGCTGTAGGCTACTTACTATAATTACTTTTTGATGATTTTGTGTCATTTACTTGGACTAATCTGGCACCGGAATCACTCCCCACTGCCATGAAGGGGCACAGCTTTTTCAGCTCAATTTGCCAAGTGATGATGATGTTGAAATATTCATTTTGCTAACAGAGAAATGAAATAATATTTCCCTGAAGCAGAGGACAAACTCAAAAGCTTTTATTCTGAAAGCATCAGAAGAAGACACCGTGGGTAGCTCCACAATTATTAACAGAACACGAGCATTATGAGCAGCTCTATGTATTACGTCAAACCACAGGAGCCACTCTGCATTGCACTCTTGTCAAATCAGTTTTTAGAAAATGGGCAGAAAGTGCTCCAATGAAAAATTTAACAGGTTAAACTATGAGTGGAAGGAAATGCCACAACCTCCTTGGACCCAAAGTTAATGAAAGATTTAGAAGTAGAGCCCAAACTACTGGGGGACTCAAATATAAACAGGAAGAGAGATCAAACGTTGAAGGATTTAATTTCTGAAGATTACTAGTTGTTCTCGCTGACGTGCTTATTTGTTTTCCACAGAACCAGTGGAAACTATACTAACTGAAGAACTGAACACAAAAAGGTTCAGTTGCAAAAGGTTATTCACTGACATTTAAAGATCCGAGACCATATAGAGGGTTTTGTTTCAAAATAAAACATTTCAGAAGAGCATCAGGGCACTGACATTTGCACTCCATGAAATAGATATGCACTTGTGGTACACAGTCCTGCAACAGGCAGCAGAGAGGCAGAGGAAATGTCAGCAATAGAAAGAGAAGAATAAGATACAGGAATGTCATTCTGATTCTTCTACTGAACCGCATATCATCTAACACAAATTGTTGTCTGTATGGGAAACATCATAGGGATTCCATCCATGTTCAGGGATTCACAGAGGTTTTGACAAGCAACAATGTAAAATATAATTTTTGCATTATTTTCAAGTATTCATATTCATTCTACTATTTAGGCAGTTTGTTGGGTAAGAAAGTAATTTGTCACATGCAGACAATGCAGCAAAAAGGAAGAGGATTCTTCTACTGCTCACTCTGCTTTGTACTGCCCGGAGCATCGTGGGGCCCCCCAGCAGCCTAGGCCTCATTCATTTTCTACTGCTTAGTCCCTGAACGGGGTCATGGGGGACCCAATCCGCCGGCAATCGGGTGAAGACAGGGTACACCCTGGACAGGTTGCCAATCCATCGCAACCACACACACTCCTATGGGCAATTTAGAGACACCAATCAACCTAAGCTGCATGTCTTTGGACTGTGGGGGGAAGCCGGAGTACCCGGAGAGAACCCACGCAAGCACGGGGAAAACATGCAAACATGCCTACCTGCAGTAATTTTTACAGTGCCTTGCGAAAGTATTCGGCCCCCTTGAACTTTGCGACCTTTTGCCACATTTCAGGCTTCAAACATAAAGATATAAAACTGTAATTTTTTGTGAAGAATCAACAACAAGTGGGACACAATCATGAAGTGGAACGAAATTTATTGGATATTTCAAACTTTTTTAACAAATAAAAAACTGAATAATTGGGCGTGCAAAATTATTCAGCCCCTTTACTTTCAGTGCAGCAAACTCTCTCCAGAAGTTCAGTGAGGATCTCTGAATGATCCAATGTTGACCTAAATGACTAATGATGATAAATAGAATCCACCTGTGTGTAATCAAGTCTCCGTATAAATGCACCTGCACTGTGATAGTCTCAGAGGTCTGTTTAAAGCGCAGAGAGCATCATGAAGAACAAGGAACACACCAGGCAGGTCCGAGATACTGTTGTGGAGAAGTTTAAAGCCGGATTTGGATACAAAAAGATTTCCCAAGCTTTAAACATCCCAAGGAGCACTGTGCAAGTGATAATATTGAAATGGAAGGAGTATCAGACCACTGCAAATCTACCAAGACCTGGCCGTCCCTCTAAACTTTCAGCTCATACAAGGAGAAGACTGATCAGAGATGCAGCCAAGAGGCCCATGATCACTCTGGATGAACTGCAGAGATCTACAGCTGAGGTGGGAGACTCTGTCCATAGGACAACAATCAGTCGTATACTGCACAAATCTGGCCTTTATGGAAGAGTGGCAAGAAGAAAGCCATTTCTTAAAGATATCCATAAAAAGTGTCGTTTAAAGTTTGCCACAAGCCACCTGGGAGACGCACCAAACATGTGGAAGAAGGTGCTCTGGTCAGATGAAACCAAAATCGAACTTTTTGGCAACAATGCAAAACGTTATGTTTGGCGTAAAAGCAACACAGCTCATCACCCTGAACACACCATCCCCACTGTCAAACATGGTGGTGGCAGCATCATGTTTTGGGCCTGCTTTTCTTCAGCAGGGACCGGGAAGATGGTTAAAATTGATGGGAAGATGGATGGAGCCAAATACAGGACCATTCTGGAAGGAAACCTGATGGAGTCTGCAAAAGACCTGAGACTGGGACGGAGATTTGTCTTCCAACAAGACAATGATCCAAAACATAAAGCAAAATCTACAATGGAATGGTTCACAAATAAACATATCCAGGTGTTAGAATGGCCAAGTCAAAGTCCAGACCTGAATCCAATCGAGAATCTGTGGAAAGAACTGAAAACTGCTGTTCACAAACGCTCTCCATCCAACCTCACTGAGCTCGAGCTGTTTTGCAAGGAGGCATGGGCAAAAATTTCAGTCTCTCGATGTGCAAAACTGATAGAGACATACCCCAAGTGACTTACAGCTGTAATCGCAGCAAAAGGTGGCGCTACAACGTATTAACTTAAGGGGGTTGAATAATTTTGCACGCCCAATTTTTCAGTTTTTTTATTTGTTAAAAAAGTTTGACATATCCAATAAATTTCGTTCCACTTCATGATTGTGTCCCACTTGTTGTTGATTCTTCACAAAAAATTACAGTTTTATATCTTTATGTTTGAAGCCTGAAATGTGGCAAAAGGTCGCAAAGTTCAAGGGGGCCGAATACTTTCGCAAGGCACTGTATGTAAACAGTATTAGGCATGTGGTCATAATGTTATGGCTAATTGGTGTATATGGTCCCTGGTGTATGGACTAGGTTGTGCAAGAAAGCATTTATTGTCTCTGCTCGAGATACATGGAATATTTTACTAACAGCCTTAAAGTTAAATCAACATTTTTTTGCATAGCACTTTACAGCAATCAACAGATTGGCCAAACTGCTTCAGTCTATTAAAAAAATAAAAAGATGAGATAAAAGTTTCACATTAAAATTTTATTATACTGTGGGCTTTGTTTACCTGCCAGCACATGTTCTGTGTCACTTCATTCTCAGGCCTTATGCAGTTTTCCTCAGCAGGTAAAGTCAGCGACCACAAACACATTGGTTACAGTATGATTTTACTGTATCACTTTACAAACAGTCAAACGTCTATAAAGTTCCATGCGACCCCAGTGGGTTTCACACTCTGGATGCAGATGTGAGTACATGACGCTGTATAATTGCTGCTGGTTACGCATTGCATATTAGCAGACTAGTGAGTATTTATGTGCAGTACTTGTACTTAGTTTGTCCCTGTCAGTCTAGGAATGCAGTACATAACTGGCAGGAGAAGAAGATACAGGGACAGAACCTCTCCTCTCATATGTGTCCTGACATCAGTGCCGTCAGTCAGTCAGGTGTCTATCCTGCTCTTTAAAGGGGATGAGAGGAGCTGGTTTGATTGGACAGAAGTAAACCCAGCCTGACTCCACCTGCTCACAGTGTGTTCCTCCCTCTAACAATGTATTCAGCCTCTCCGCCACAATGTGCCCAGTAACACCTGGCTGCGGACACAATAAGATGGTTGTGTATGGATTTTGAATCATGAGCTGCTTTCACGTATTATGTGTAATTTTTTTAACGTGGATTTGGACTGACGTGACGTCGCCCAGTATGGCACAACCAGGGCCCCACCCTGGAGCCAGGCCCAGGGTTGGGGCTTGAATGCGAGTGCCTGGTGGCCGGGCCTTTTCCCACGGGGCCTGGCCGGGCTTAGCCCGAACGAGTGACGTGGGGACGTCCTCTCGTGGACCCACCACCTGCAGGAGGATTCGTAAGGGGCTGGTGCACAGTGGATCGGGCAGCAGTCAAGGGGCCCCGATGACCCGATCTCTGGAGACTAGCGGAGACTAGCCCTGGGGACATGGAATGTCACCTCGCTGGTGGGGAAGGAGCTCGAGCTTGTGCGGGAGGTTGAGATGTACCGGCTTGTGTTGGTCTGATATTTCTAAACTTTGGAGAGAACCAGACAGGACAGATGTGACTCAGGAGGTAGAGCGGGTCATCCGCTATTTGTAGGGTTTGCATTCCTCAAATTCTCCATTTCACATGTTGAATTGTCCTTGAGCAAGAAGCCAAATCCCAGGTTGCTCCCAGTGGCCATCAGCATAGGTGTGCAATGTGCGTGAATGACCGTATGGCAGCTTTGACACATCAGTGTGGGTGAATAGGCTAGGCCTATACCCTCTTATAAGTTAGAGGGCTGGGGGGTATCATTTGAATTTATAAAAGCAGACTTTATTTATTTATTTTTAAATTTATGTACCTGTATGGAAACTCTGCTCCATCCACAAAAGCATTTTCGGGAGTGGCGAAATTGGTGACACAGATGGCTAAGTAGTATATTGAATTTAGACTTTATTATGATCCTTGCCACACAATTTAATTAACATCCTGTCAAATGTTAATCACAAACATTCTGCCCAATGAAGTTGTGTGTGCTTGTTGTAAACTATAATTATTCCATGAATGCAGGGCAACTCAAACCTTAACATTTACATCTGTGATTTATTATTGAAATATTCAGAGGCAGGCTGTGGGGAGGTTCTACCTAGAGCACAGTGAAGCACCACAGATAATGCCAAAATATGTCAGATGGCAGATTTTGGAATGTCTGCTCAATTTTCCCTAATATTAAAAGATAAGGCCAGTCATTTTATAAACATATTTTCAACACTCCCTATACAGAAACTAAAGCCAACAATGATTTGCTTTTTCTCACAGTTACTGTCTGTCAACCACTCAGTCCTTGATTAGCTTATTCATCTGTGCCATAAACCTCCATTGTTTTTCAAAAAGCACGTTTCCTTATTATGAAACATCAGACTGATATTTTTTGAAAAATGTTGCCCCAAAAGTTCAGAACAGCCCTAAATGATTACAAACAAAATGTCTCAAGTAAGCAAACAACCACATTAACTGATGAGATTATAATCAGTTATAGAAATCCAAAAAGGCATCAACTTCTATATAGAACTGGAGACCAGAGAATTGGTAGATTTTTAACAAACAATACTGTTAGCATTTCACCAATTGCAATTTTAATTAGTTTTCATTATGCGTCTATGTGTAAATATTGCTTCAGTGAACATACTGTATGTCTACTGTCAAAGGAACAAGGCACAAAGAAAGTGATAGTCTATATTAATGTGATAAGTAGGCTATTAAATGCTTATTTTTATAGATCAGTCATATTGTTGTTCTATTTCAGGCTTTCATAAGTCAGTCTGGTTCAAAGCCGAGCTCTAACAAACTGAGGGACTCTACAGTCTCCATGATGATCAATGCTGTTTTAAATGCACAAAGATTATTTGATTTTCAACCAAATTTCTGAATGTATCGATGTTTTTAGACATCTCTTCTGCTCAGAATAACAGGAGACTCTGTCATGATCTTCTTTTATTAGAAAAATAATCCATCCAGTGTTGAATACTTCCCATGATTAGGTGTAACTTCTCTCCACTGTCCTCTCCTTTTTGCTCTGGCAGTAGAAATTTGTCACCAGTTTTGTTCATTACTTTTGCGGACAGAATTTCTAGGTGCAGCCAGAGGCCAGAGGGAGTTCAGTTTGGGGACCACAGGATTTTGTCTCTGCTTTTTGCAGATGACGTTGTCCTGTTGGCTCCATCAAGCCAGGACCTCCTAAAGCTTAACCTCTCACTCTAAGGTGGCATATTTGAAACATTAAAGATCCAAACACTGCTTGAGGTTGTACGACGGAGATATTCACTCAATAATTGACTACCATGAACCTGTGAACAGAGTTCCCTGCAGACCTCCCTCTTTCATGTTATTAATTCAGGATAAGACCCCAAACCTCCTAAATAACAACAACCTGCAGTTTATTGTGGCAGCTACCTCCTTAAACCCTCAGATGTCACTGTACTGTACTGAGAAATTTTTATAAGCCAGTACTCTCTGGCTCTTTGAGGAAGTGTTAAATTTAGTCTGAAATAACCAATAAAAGCTGTGTCAGCTGTGAAAAGACTTTTCGTTCCTCTTTTTGCCTCGGTTTTTATACGATTCTTGGTCAGTTGTCCTTGTCCGCTAATACAACCAGATGCCGCAGTTTGCAGTTGATACCTTATTTGGTGTGCAAAATCATATTGTTCTGAAGTATTGCATATTTTTTACTGTCAGTCCTAGCCCACTTTCCACCGTGATCCAGCCTTGGATTCTAGTTCCTCTTTTCTAGAAAACTAGACCATCTGAGTACATAACAAAAATACAAGAAACTCACATCTGACTGAAATACCAAAATTCCATCATTGCTTTTTAACAGAACAATCAGAATCACACACTATTTTCACACAAAATTATCAATGCCTTAAAATCAGAACATAAATCTTTATATTTTGAATATTTTACTTTGACTAAACATGGATTATCATTGATTAGACATTGATCAAACAATTATCAGTCAAATCTTTACTTTTGTGCTTAAACATCTTTTTTGTTACTTCCTCAGTATAGTCTCTGTGTGGCAGGCCCACACAAACATTTGCAGTTCCTCATTTTAGGGATGTGTGTCTACTTCCTCTTTTGTGATTCTGTACTTTCCATTCTGTTAGATGTAAAATCAGTTTTCCCCATCCTTTCAATACCACCATTTCACATTTTATTTAACACATTCACTAATAATTATGTCAAACAAGACACGCAAATCATTTTATGATTATCTTTACTTATTAAAAGCTTAACTTTTCTAAGCATTCTGCCACAGCATTTTAATAATAATTCCTTCATCCTCTCGAACCTCCCCTGGAACTTCCTCTTTCTCCTCTGCCATTTTGATTCAGTCCTTGATTCAGCTACATTACCTAAGTTCAAATGTTGTGTAAAGCGCTTCACAGGATTTGTTGTGGGACCTTAACCTCATAGCTTCTACAATCTTTTGTCAAAACATAAAGGTCAGATGAATTATTTATTGGCAAGGTGATTTTTATAGAAGTGAAATAAAACCATGGGTGTTTGAAAGAAAAGACATCTGGTGATATAAGTAGGAATGTGACTTAAGCAGCATTTGTTCTTAACTGGATAAAAATGACAAATCGGTTAAATTTTCAGTTTCCTGTGTGTGACTTTTTAAGAATGTT
Organism: Monopterus albus; assembly: GCF_001952655.1. Lineage (NCBI taxonomy): Eukaryota > Metazoa > Chordata > Actinopteri > Synbranchiformes > Synbranchidae > Monopterus > Monopterus albus. The sequence continues at coordinate 219,937 of NW_018128238.1, read as the reverse complement.
TGGTTGGCTCCTGGAGTCAAACTCTCATTGAAAACAAAACTGTGGTCACTGCACAAAAGTAACAACACCCAACTCAAAGGCCGGAGGCAGCTCTGTTTTCAGCAGTAACCATGGCGACAACCATGTCCCATGATTCCCTGTGATGCAGAGCATGCTAATTAGCCCATTAGCAAAGCTGGTTAGATCCTCCAGAGTGTCCAAGTGTCCACACAGACATCTCTGGGGTCTGGCCTTGTGTTGTGTTTCAGACAGAAATAGCTGCTGTTGATGAAGCTGAGGAAGAGGAGGGAGCTCCACTGGGGCTCATTACTGTGAAGTGATACAGTAAACATGATAAAATCTCAGAGTCCCCACTGCCACTTTGTCCACCTTACATCACGGTCTCACTCAAAATGTCAAAGTTCAGCTTGTTAAAGCTGAGGCGTTTATTACCAGGAAATACGTGATGTACTGTTTACATTCTCAGTTTAAACGGCGTGCCAAGAACAGCTGTTGTTTCATACAGCTGTGCAAAGACCTGGGATTAGATCATGTCCAGTTGCTGTGTCCAGTGAAATGCATCCACACAATAATAATAATAAAGAACTGGATAACATAGTGTGGAGGCATACGCATCCACACAATAAAGAACAGGATAACATAGTGTGGATGCTTGAAGCATCCACACAATAATAAAGAACAGGATAACAGTTTTATTGTGTGGATGCATCAAGCATCCACACTATGTTATCCTGTGACGGAACCCAGAATAATAATAATAAAGATATTATTATTATTCTGGGTTCCGTCACTGTTCTTCAACCCCTTAACTCCTTCCGCATACTTTCTCCTAGAAGGGCCATTGAGGTATCAAACTGTTTTTCTCTTTAAGGACATGACCGCTTGTATACAACTTTTTTATAACGTTTAACTTTGTAAGTTATTCAGCTCTTTTTACAGAAGTTTCCCCATTGGAAATGAATGGGGCAAAGTTGGAAGCTTAATATCTCCGGCGTACCTTGGGCTAGAAATGCCATTTCAACTCTATTCAACTCGTGAGACATTCAGCTACCAATGGTGCAAAAATCATCTTCATATCGTTTATGGGTTTTTTTTATAATTGACATATATATTTTGTCTATTTGTCCATAGTCAAAGCATGGGCCAATGCAGTGCAATGCCTTTGGTAGCTATGCGTCACGTGACTCCCCCGGTCTAGCAGCTCTCCTGTGCTTGTCCTCTTCCTCTTGCCGCTTTTGTGTTGCTATTATGCCATTCTTAAGCTTTATACACATATAATAGATGACAATCGTAGAGAAAATTGTCATGAATTCAGCTGTCAGTGTTATTGAGATGGGATGAATGGTATTTGCGTAAGTCGCACATTCCAGGCATACCGTCTCACTGCTCCATAGACTTACAGTCGATACAGAAGATCCGCTGAAACAAAACGTCGGCATATTTGTAAATCATAACTGTTCCTTCATTTTGTTTAATCTTGACATAATACAACAGTGGAATAACACAACAAAGTGCTGTATATATATTAATATTGGACGACACTTTGCTCCTCGCCGCGTCTCGCTCTGTTGCTCCCTGACTTGCAGTCAAATAATACGCTGGAAGGAAAACGTCTTTGTAATTATAAAACGCCACGGTTCCTTCAATTTGTTTAATATCATGACATAATACAACAGTGTAATAACACAACAGGGTGCTCTATTTGTTTGAAACTGAATGCAGAAATGCACATCTGGTTGTCGCTCCCTGCGTG
>NW_018128238.1:212440-214266 GCF_001952655.1 Monopterus albus | reverse complement strand
CTTCTATTCAGATGTTTTCTAAACTTCATACTCTTGAAATATTTAGCTTTATTTTGAAAATCTTGCCCCATTCAAATGAATGGGAAAATTCTTTTTCAGCATAATTTCAGCTATCAAAATGTTCAGCTCTTCAAGGACATTCATGGTTCTATTCAGAATTTTTCTAAATTTCATACTCTTGAAATATTTAGCTTTATTTTGAAAATCTTGCCCCATTCAAATGAATGGGGAAATTCTACTTTCAGCTATTTCAGCTATCAAAATGTTCAGCTCTTCAGGGACATTCATGCTTCTATTCAGAATTTTTCTAAACTTCATACTTTTGAAATATTTAGCTTTATTTTGAAAATCTTGCCCCATTCAAGTGAATGGGAATATTCTACTTGAGCATAATTTCAGCTATCAGAATTTTCAGCTCCTCAAGGACATTCATGCTTCTCTTCAGAATTTTTCTAAACTTCATACTCTTGAAATATTTAGATTTATTTTGAAAATCTTGCCCCATTCAAATGAATGGGAAAATTTTACTTCTGCATATTTTCAGCTATCAAAATGTTCAGCTCTTCAAGGACTTTCATGCTTCTCTTCAGAAGTTTGCTAAATTTCATGCTTTTAAAATATTTAGCTTTACTTTGAAAGTCTTGCTCTATTCAAATGAATGGGAAAATTCTACTTCTGCATAATTTCAGCTATCAAAATGTTCAGCTCTTCAAGGACATTCATGGTTCTATTCAGAATTTTTCTAAACTTCATACTTTTGAAATATGTAGCTTTATTTTGAAAATGTTGCCCCATTCAAATAAATGGGGAAATTCTACTTCAGCTTACTTTAAGCTAGCAAAACCTTTCAGGTGTCAAAATGTTCAGCTTTTTCATGGCAATCTTTCAGCACTCAGCATCCATATGCATTTTTTTTCCAAAAATGCATTTCTCTAGTTCAAAATGCTGCTGCTAGAATACTGTCAAACACCAAAAAGGGAAAACACACTACTCTAGTCCTTAGATCACTGCACTGGCTTCCAGTTAAATGCAGAATTCAATTTAAGGCCCTACTTACTGCATACAAGTCTCTCAATAGTCTGGGCCCAAAATACATCAGAAATACAGTATGTTTGCTGAGTACAGGCCTGCTAGGTGTCTCAGATATACAGGGATCTGTCAGCTAGTGGTGCCCAAAGTTTGAACTATTGTAAGAATTGATTCTTATAGGCTCTAGTTATTTTATAAGCTTTAGCTACTTTTCATAGCTTTAGTTCTTCGTTGTCTTCTAGTTACTTTTCATATCTTAAGTCTCCTGGCTTATACAGGTTAAAACTGTATTGATGATTGTCCAGAACTACTGAACTTTGGTTACTTTAATACTTTGATGGGAAGAGTTCGGTGAGGCCATGGAGAAGGACTATCGGTCGGCCTCGAAGAGATTCTGGCAAATCGTCCGGCGCCTCAGGAGGGGGAAGCAGTGCCCTGCTGAAACTGTTTACAGTGGAGGAGGGCAGCTGTTGACCTCAACTGGGGATATTGTCGGACAGTGGAAGGAATACTTCGAGGATCTCCTCAATCCCGGCGCCATGTCTTCCGATGAGGAAGCAGAGGCTGAGGGCTCAGAGGTGGACTCGTCCATCACCCAAGCTGAAGTCACTGAGGTAGTCAAGAAGCTCCTCGGTGGCAAGGCACCGGGGGTGGATGAGATCCGCCCTGAGTACCTCAAGTCTCTGGATGTTGTTGGGCTGTCTTGGTTGACACGCCTCTGCAACGTCGCATGGCGGTCGGGGACAGTGCCTCTGGACTGGCAGACCGGGGTGGTGGTCCCTCTTTTTAAGAAGGGG
>NW_018128238.1:204700-211572 GCF_001952655.1 Monopterus albus | reverse complement strand
CTGGGTCCACTGGGGCTCGAACTCTGAACCTTCTTGCTGTGAGGCGACAACACTAAACTGGTGAAACGTCACATTGTCCAATGTAACATTGGATATGATTTCATTCTGATTATGGGGTGATACACTATTGTCCCTCTGCATGCTCTCACACAGTAAATGAAACTTCCCCCGGAGGAGCTGGAGGAAGTGTCTGGAGAGAGGGAGGTCTGGGCATCTTTGCTTAGACTGCTGCCCCCGCGACCCGGCCCCGGATAAGCGGAAGAAAATGGATGGATGGATGGATGTATTGATGAGAGTCAAGTGATACTGGAGTAGAAATGGACTACTTTAACTTCTGTGTAGATATAGTGTCTGTATTCATGAGGTCCTGTTTTGTCCTGTAATAGGATTACACAGATAGGGGGTCTGCAGCGCAGATGACCCATTGTTCAGTTGTCGCCTGGAAAATCACATAACAACACACACACACACCTGGTTTTGATCACATTTCAGCATGAATTGTTGTACCTTTGTCTGGGGCAGAACTAGCCCAAGAATATAAATGTAATGTAATAACATAACTTGGATTCAGAAGCCGGTTTTCCTGCGGGAGCTCTATCTCTCTGAATCCAGCGCCTGTAAGACTCAACCTGTGATCAGACTTTCCGTAAACTTTCTGTTGATTTTAAACTGTCATTTCCTGTCTTCGCTTCTCGTGCTTCCAACAAAAGAATTGGGTTAATTTCTAACACTATGCAAGGTGAAAGTGCTTTTAGCTGTGATGCTGCCCACAGCTGGAACCATCTTCTGTTGGAGCTTAGACTTGCTGTTGTCAGGTTTGCCCGGTGGCACCTGCCTCACTTCTTTTCCTCACACTAGCCAGCTCCCTTGCACTGATTGCACGATTAGACACACCTGCCTTGATTCACTGATTCTCACCAGCTGCGCCTCGTTAGTCTCCCTCCTTATTTATACGCTGCTCACCGATCACTCCCCTGCTAGTTCTTTCTTTGTCTTCAGGCCCCCCATGTATGTTACTCGCTGTTTTTTATTCTCTTTTTCTTTTCTGCGCTTACCCGAGTTCCTGTCCTGCCCCGCCGTCTCTGGTTTCCCTCCGCATCGGACCTCTTCTCTGGACCCTGGTTACCCTCAGCTCCACCAGTCACCGCCTTCATAGGTCGATGCTTCACAGGTCGATGCACAGTCTCCAGTAATCTGTCTCTCTGATATTCCCTCCTCAGCCATCCTCATCCCCAAGCCAACCAGTCCAGGAGTGACTCTAATACCTGCAGCCCGGCCCATCATCACTCCATTGACTGCTACTCCTGCCACCGCTGATCGACACCTGGTCTTTTCTCCACTCTACAATTCTTGTAAATATTTTTTCACTGTTGGCACTGTAAATAAATCCCACTGCTTGCACCAAAGCAGCCGCCTGGGTCTGTTGTTTAATCCGCTCGATCATCTGTGTGTCGAGTGTTTCTAACAGCTGTAGGCAAAAATGGCTACAATTTGTTACACTGCTTTTAACTCTGTTTTGTTAAACTTGTCTATTTTTTAATTTTATTTAACACATTTTCATTTTTTACATTCATTCAAATTTTCAATTTGCTTTTTAAGGCTTCTAATTGTTTTTTAAGGGTTTAATGTATGTACCATATGCACATAGCTACAGGAATGTATTTTCAGGTGGGGTGCTGCCATGAAATTACTATTTATTTATTTTTTGGGGGGAGGGTTTGTCACCCTCATACCACAATCATCTTTATTAATATTGTGTGGAGGACTTAAAAGTCAATACATAGAAAATGTTATTTAAAAAATAAAATCTGTAGGCCATGTTCCAGAAAATTGTAGCTCATTAAAACTGAACAGAATTTGAGATCCAAAATAAACCTCATTCATTTCACAACCACAAGTCATTACTTGCTAAGAATCTAGGAATTTATGTCTGTTTGCTCCATAATTCATCTCTCATTGCCTGGAAAGTTGCTCAGAAAGGGCGTTGATGTGAGAGAGCTGAGGAGCTGATAAAGTCCTGAGACTCACTATTCTGCACATGTCCCAATCAATCATTTTACAGGCATTACTGACAGAAGGCAAATTCACTCAGAGCGCTACACATTCAGTGGAGCTGAAATGGTACAATCCACTCGGTAAACAGCTGGGTGCTCCTTGTTCTGGTGTGTCTGTCAGGATTGGCGCGTAAAGCTGCCGATGATATCACGGGATGAACTCAATTATAGAGCCAGACGATGATAAATAAAACACTGTCTCTTTAATAACAACACGACACAAAAAACTACATAACTCTAAACATACTCAGGTCATTAATACAGTCCAGGGTCAGAGCCAGCAAGCTTACACAGCCGAGGGATCCGCAAACAAGCAGTCAGAGAGGGGAGTCCGATAATCCATACACAGAAAAACACGATCGGAATCAGAGGGGTTAGGCAAAACTCGGTGATCACAAGGTATTCTGTGGTCAGAGCTGGAATAACAGGTACAGAAAACACTGGAAAGTCTGAACATAAGTTAGAACGATCTGGCAGCTTTCCAGTGGGGAGTGGGGGACCACTGCTCCCTGCGATTATTGAACTCCCTTTGGTATATACAAATGTGCTATACAAATAAACTTTCCTTGCCTTGCCTAATAAATCCATAAACATTTTTCAGTCACTTGTGTGTAACATACTTAACCTCCTGATTTGGAGGCGAGTGAGAGAAGACTGGTTAACACCATAGTACAGAGCATTGCAGTAATCAAGTCTAGAAGTGATAAAAGCATAGATTGCCCCAGACCCTGGTTAGAAGCAGTTAAGTTTGTCATGTCACCAAATAGCATATACTCAGTCTTATTTTCATTGAGATTTAAAAAGTTAAGTGCCAACCATGATTTCAAGTCTGTCAGTCAAACAGTGGCTGTAATGACATCCCTCTTGATGCTTTTAACGATAAGTAAATCTGAATGTCATCAGCATAACAATGAAAAGAAAGGCCATATTTTCTTAAGATAGATCCCAGTGGGAGGATGTACAAAGAGAACAAAATGGGACCAAGCACAGATCCTTGGGGGACACCACAGGAAAGGATAGTTGAGGAGGACGGACAGGTACCACTATTAACTGTAAAACATCTAATGGTGACATAAGATCTGAACCAGTTAAGAACAGTACCTTGAATTCCTACACATTACTCCAAATGAGATAAGAGGATTCCATGATCCACTGTATCAAAGGCGACAGTGGGATCGAAAAGCACCAATAAAACCGAATTCCTGGCGTCCCTAGCCAACAAAATATCATTACTGATTTTTAATAACACAGACTCAGTACTATGTTTTGATTTAAAACCAGATTGAAATTGCTCCTCAATGCCATTATCTGTCAAAAAAGACTGGAGTTGGATAAAAACAACCTTCTCCAGAACTTTGGACATAAAAGACACTGGTCTAAAATTAGAGAACACTAAAGGATCAAGATTAGGCTTTTTGAGAAGAGGCTGGACAATTGCTTTTTTAAAAGCATCTGGAACTGAGCCTGTCCTTAAATATAAATGAATTAGAGCCAGAAAGCTAGGTCCAACAGAGTCAAAAACATCCTTGAGCAATCTAGTTGGTAAAACATCCAAAGAACAGTGAGATGTTTTCATGTGGTGAACCAGTTCAGATAGCTGCAGGGAGGCTTCACAGGCCGGCTGCTTAGACCTGGTCAGATAAAACAGTGAGTCCCTGTACAGGAACATTCATGGACATGCAGTAACCTCAGGCCCTGTATTTTCCTCCACATCCTCTGGTCACAGTACAGCAGGAGGGAAAATATATCCACAAAACCGGGTGCAGTTGAAAAATTCTGCTTTTACAATGGCACCGGTGGATGTCAGGCAAGCTTGAATATGCAAGTGCCTGGAGATCATGACCATTCAAAGAAATCCTTAAACTATCACATAACAGAGTCAGTGAGACGTGTATAAACCAAGTTGCTTCTGCATAGGAATATAGAACATACATACACCTCATTGTTTGAGCTTTAGGTCACATCTGAGATGGTAATTCACCATTGTTATATTGTAGATAAGTCAAAAAACAAGGAAAGGCATGCCATAGGTTCTTTAAGTTCTGTTTGGTTACCCCTGCCAGACTCATACAATCACAAATGGGACTGTACTGCAGGGACTTCCTTTTCGTTAAATATTCTTATATTATATTCATTAAAGGTAAGTCAAATAAATGCTTGTTTTCTGTAAATGTGCTCATCTTCCAAATTTCAACAACACATTGTGGGGGATATAAAAACAGTCAACTGACCATGTTCAGAAATAAAACCAGAGTCCATATATGAGCAGGAATAGAGGTGCAGGCAAGAAGGTGGCAGCATCGGTGTCTGAAAGCAGTAGAAAGGTTGGCAACAAACCAGGAATGCAGGTAAGAAAGCAAGAGAGTCACTAGCAAGGTTTCTGGGTTGGCAGCCCGGTGGGGAATGAATGCAGCACCGGATATATTGCCTGAATAATGGTAATAACGGTTGTTTTCCTTTTGCCCATGCCGACATGCTGTGTGTTATGTAAAAGCAAGGTAGGGAGGCTCTCTTAAATGGTGTGCAGGTGGAACATGAGGTGGCGATGTGATGCTGATGTTCAGAAGCTCACAATGGTAATTCTAGAACATGTGTTGTTCTTTCATATCAAGTGTGACGGCTCTGGCCTGTGGCTGTTAGTGCTTGCTTGTCCCCCCTGTTCTGCAGGCGGTAGGTGGGTGGATCATCATTTGGGTGAAAGGGAGCACCTGGGGCCAGTATTCCTCATTACCTAATAAATACCCATCATCCTCAATTCAGAGGAGGAGGACAGTGGTGCAGCTCGTTGTTTTCTGTTTGCTCTTTCATTTATGCAACACTACACAGCAGATCTGTCATGAAACCACTCACACATTTACTGATCCTACAGATTTACACACTTCATAACTCTGTTTGCATTGTAGCCTTTCTAGTTTCTTTCTTTAGTAAAGTCATGATTGCAAGTTTGAAATTGTGTCTCTCCCTGTTTTTTGCCATGGCCTGAGCCAGCCATGACTGACTGGGGGCTTCTCCTAAAGGTAATATTTGGTTTAATTTGTTGGTCATTTGGTTTGTTTTGATTCTTATGGCTGCCTAAATGGTTTGGTGTGCTCTGCGAGGACGAGGCATGCTGGTGGGGTTTCCCAGGTGGTGTTACTGAGATTTCTTTTGGAAGATGTGATGTTTTTTTTCCTTTGTCTTTTTAGTGCTGAGAGGTTTATTTACTGTTCAGGTCGAGTAAATAAACACATTGTGTAAAATTGTTGGCTAAATCAATCAGTTGTAGAGGCGTTAGCTCTTTAGGTGATTCTGGGCTTCTTTGTTTTTGTAGTGTTGTGGCAAACGTGGTTAGAGCAGTTGTCTCAGGGGACACATCCATGGTTGCAGAGGAGTCGCTGGGTCTTGGTGGTTTCTTCACACCACCACCTACCACTGGAGCCACATGAAGAATAGGGTTGAGATTAGATAGTTTGGGTTAGGCAGACAGGGGGATTTAAACCTTTTGGCCTCCCATTGTTATTGTGGGCAGTGTGTTTAATTTACATTTCCTCTGAATTAGTGATTGTATGTATTGATAATGGCTTGGGTAGAAGTGTTCTTTGAGGATCCCTCAGAGGACACATTTAGATTTATTTACTAAAGAGCAGTAGCTCAAAGTTGCTGATCATTAAAAAATTGAGTTTGAAGGAAAATTTTGCAAACAGACTATTAAGGATATTTTTAAGACTAATTTGTTTTATGCAACTGAAAAATTGAGTAAACCTGCTGATTTGCCTCATCATCTCTGGTGCAGAGTGCACATTTGTCTTTTCATCAATAAAAACAATTGTTGTTGCTACAATTGGAACATGAAAAATTAAAACAAGAAAGTGAGTTGGAACAACTGAGAGCTGAAACAGGGAGGCAATTGGGTCTGAAGAGGATGAAGCTGAAACAGAAAAAAAAATTTGTTTGGAATGAGAAATTAACATTAAATTCTCCATCTTGTTCATGTGATTCTATTAGTGCCAATGTTTAATGAGAAGGATCCTGAAACTTGTCTTCACTTTTTGAACGGGTTGCTGACTCAGTGGAAGGAGGCCAATCGAATCTAGAGTTTGCACATGACCTGGTTAGTAATTTCCATTGTTGGTGTGCAGTTTGTGGTGTGAACTCTTTTGTGTGATTGTCCTAGTCTTTTGTTGAAATCTAAACAAGACCTACTGTGGCTCCTGCTCAAAGTGCTTGTGTTTGACCACCAGAAACATGGTTCAATCCTAATAGATAAACTGTATGCACCTTTCATAACATTGGTTATGTGTTTCTTGCGGGTATGCAGAGTCGGGTAGCTGTTCAGATCCTGTGGAATACAGGTGCACTAGATTTGTTTATTTTAGCAAGTGTGTTGCCCTTTTCAGATGATACCACTCTTGGTGATTGCATTTTGGTGAGAGGTATGGTTTTGCCTGTGCCTCTGCACCAAGTTCATCTGCAGTCAGATTTGGTGAAGTTTGTATTGGCCAGCACAATGTGACACCATGCCGGTCAGCAGAGACAGGGCCGAAACTGATTGAGACTTGCTCATGCTGCTGGCTCTATTCTTACACCACTAAACATTGTCTACCATAGCATTTGGTAGGTTCACATACTCCGCCCTACTCCATAGGCTTCACATAAAACCTGAGTGAATAGCAGTAGAGAAAAAAGACAAGTTTCAGTTTGGTGCTGCGTGCTGTACTGAAAATGGCCTCAGTATAAGCGCTGACAGAGAGTATATAAATCGGTTTTCATCAAACTCAGTTTGACAGTTCTAGGTGAAAGGTTATCCAATCAGAAGCGTTGCCCCGCCCCCTCTCTCCC
>NW_018128238.1:200396-203695 GCF_001952655.1 Monopterus albus | reverse complement strand
TATATATATATATACACCCGACGCGAGAAATAAAATACTAAGTTTTCTATTCTCTAAAAAAAAAGAAAGCGCTTACCACACAGATCAGGAGCAGCGACCCTTAACAGAGGACCCTTTGGAAAGTAAGTTTTGGCTGCAGTCAAGCTTCTATGACTATATGTAACAATAACAGTTCACACCTCGGGTAATAATGGTGTTTTTTTTAACTCAGTTCCAGACAGCATTTTGCTTCAATGCTCTCAAGGCTCCAGCCTCCTTGTATACATTTCGGTAGAGAATCAGGACAGAGCAGAGCCACAGCGGGCCCTGGAACCGCCGCACCCCCAGCAAGTGCTCCCTCAGCCAAAGTGAGAAATCTCCCAGCAGCAGCGAAAACCACCACCACCACGTCCATCTTCCTCCGCTTCTTCCCATTCATACGGTAATGCCTCTATTTCACTCAACTTTTTAAAAAACGTGATGTATTCAGCAACACCCAGCTCGTAATCCTCCTTCCTTCAGATTCATGTAGCCGCCGGAGGACACCTAGATCAAGACGCAGATGCAGGTGCTCAGCGGTTGGAGATAGCACCAGGTTTGTCGCAGATGCCCGGTGCCACTCAAATGTAATGCTTCAACATCTTGCAAGATTAATGTGTGAATCATATCAAGTGATGAGTGACATTCTGGCTTGTTACAACCGAAACGGTGTGATTAAGAAGTAAGCTTACTAATGTTAGAGGATGTCAGCCTGGAATGTAAACTTAACTCATTTTGATGTGTTAGATGACTTGATTAATAATTTGTTGATAAAGAATTCATCAGAAAACCATCCGTTACCTATTAATCCATCAGATTTTGATTTATTAGAATTTGAAGTAAACAGCCTGTTGCAGAGAATACGTCAACAAAGAGACAGGATTTTTTTCAGCCCTTCACAAAGCGTTGAAAACAGTCCAATCAGGCAGCAGTCAGAAAACCTGCAAAATACACCACCGCGAGACCGACACATAAACGAGGCTCGTTTTGATCAACTAGACCAGTTAATAAACAGATTACTGATAAACGCTAGCCCTCAAAGGAACCGAGGCGAATCCCCAGAGTACAATGATAGCCATCCGACACTAGATGGGGATGGTGATTCACCAGTTACTTCTCCTCTACAACAGGCAAGCGCGTCTGATTTTGATCTATTAGAACAGGCTGGACAATCTTCTGGAGCAAATACACTCCTCTCAACATCAGGCGGGTTCAGGTCTACATGAAAATGAGAACGGACCCAACGGCAATGCTCAACACCTTTCCCCCTCCTCTTCCTCACCAGAGCAAGTCGTGCGTGAACCTGATCAAGCTCCGGCTGAAACAACCACCGTGACTAGAGCGAGATTCAACAATTGAAATAAGGCGTTTATTAAATATCGATCAAGATCCTGAAGTAGATTATGTAAATTTCTACGGTACTGTTATGGGATCGGTCTCTGACATGGTCCAGCAAGCCTTACGCAGGTGTAACCCCGGAGATATTCTTCAGCTTGAATTAAGGGGTGATGCTCTTCTGAGAAGCGTCTCTGTAATAGTCAACGCCTCAAACGGGCTCGATATAACGCAATTCCAAGATCTGTTAGACCAGACAGTACAGTCCAATTTCTAAATTCTTACTGACGGCTCTCTGGAGCTGGTTGTACAAACGGTTAGCAACCCACGCGGGGGGACAGGCTCTAAGCGCTTGCTGAGACAAACCTTAAATTGTGAAATAGTTCAAAAATGTCTGTACATGGTTGAAAATCGAGATAACCAGCTCTGCTTCGCAATCAGCCTGGCGCATCTCCTATTTCCTGAAATGAGAGATGATGAGGCCGAGAGGATGGGACGTGAGTTTCAGAGACAAGCTGGCCTAAGTGACCAAACGCCTGTGTGTTTTACACACATACAAAAATTCGAAGAGGTGACTCGGCGTAAAATTGTAGTGTTTTACAGAACCGAGAAAGAAAATCTAAATGTATTTCAAACCTCAGCCCCTCCAAATGACACCGCGTTATACATGTTCCTATTTGACAACCATTATTACGGTGTGAAAAATCCTAGAGCGTTCATCGGTTCGAAGTATTTTTGTCAGTACTGCCACAAAGGGTTTGACAGTCATTTGGCACATAGATGCTTGGGTCATTGTAATGTTTGTTTTACAGCCGAGTGCACAGCCACACAGAGATCCTTATCAGACGCAGTGGTGTGTGACAGGTGTAACAGGCAATGCGCATCATCTTATTGTTTGATGAAACACAGGGAGATGACCTGGCACCCCCAGGCTGAAACACATGCCAGCCTATGCCAAATCCATAAAAAATGCTTGAAATGCTCGAGATTGTATTACATCCCTCTGAGTAAACAGACTAAGCCCCACAAAAAAAAACGCCCGGACCCCCCCTGCCACATCTGTGGCGGGGTAATTTATGATGAGGATCACCAGTGTTACATCCAGAGCCATGCCATGTCTGAAAAACAAGATCATATTCCTGATGAAAAATTGATATTCTATGATTTTGAAACATATCCTGATCATGGTGGCACACATGTGCCATTTTATGTGTCTGCAATAACCGCGAGCGGTCTGGAGTGGGGGCATTTCGGGGCAGATTGTGCTGTGCAATTCCTGCTCCATTTCAGACAGCCTCGTTACCGTAAAGCGGTGTTTCTGGCCCATAACTCCTGCGGCTTCGATGGCCATATTCTAATCAGAGCTATGCTCTCTCTGGGGATTAAACCAGAATTGGTTCTTCAGGGTTCAAAATTGATATTATTCACAGACCCCGACTTTCAACAAAGGTTTATCGACTCAGCGTCCTTCTTACCCTTCGCTCTAGGCAGTTTACCAAAATATTTGGGCTTCACAGACTCCTGCAAAGGCTTCTTTCTGCACCGGTTCAGCTCGGCTAATAATTTAGACTATGTGGGGCGTAATCCGGAACCAGAGTACTATGGCTGTAATCAGATGACTCATAAGAAAAGAGATGAGTTTATGACTTGGTACTCCACCGTGCGCCACGGCACGTTTGATTTTGCAAAGGAAGCGGTTCGTTACTGTAAAAATGACGCCATGATTTTAATGAAAGCTTGCCTGATTTTCAGAGAAAATTTCATAACAGAAACGGGTCTGGATCCATTCAAACGGTCCACCATAGCCTCAGCCTGCATGTACGTGTTCAGGACGCTCTTTCTTCAGGAAAAAACGCTGGCAATTCCTTGCCCATACGACTACAAATATCGTTTCAAACGATTTTCCAACGCCAGCATCCAGTGGCTGGAGGGGGTAAAATCTTGAC
>NW_018128238.1:184981-193373 GCF_001952655.1 Monopterus albus | reverse complement strand
TAGTCTTTCAGATGGCGTGATGTGTTTGTAATCAAGTTATAATACTCTCTCACGGCCAGGTTGTTTTCAAAGTGAGGCTGGAATGGTTTCGCCGGGATCTGCCTCCCATCTTGGCATAATGCTAGAAACTCAAGATCCGCATGTATAAAGTTAAAAGGATTTAGATCGCTCCTCCCTGTAAAGGCCTCATGGTTTACCATAGCAATGGCCACGTATTGAGGCAGAGTGCCTAGAAAAAGATTTTCTTGTGTACATGATTCAAATAAATCCACATATTTTTCGCCCTCCGCAGCTACAAAAAAATTCAAGAGGAGCTCTGTCAGTTATCGCTGCTATAGGAGAAATTTCCACATATTGTCGGTCCTCCACACTCAGCTGTGACAGTGGACAGGAAAATAAATCCAGCTCGGATAAAACGCATTCACCCGATTTATAGTGTAGGAGAGACATGGTTGCTTTTTAAAATATATCAGCGCTCTTTAATGCAGAGGTGGTTAGCGATTTATGTCTCCTTCTCAACGGGGCTCTGCTCTTCTTTTTGTTTTTAGGTTGTTTGCGTGTTCTTTTAAGGGGTGGCAAGCGCGTGCCTGGTGGGCGGCCCCTCGCTCTTTTCCCCAGAACTCCAAAACCTGATCCTTCCTGGTCAGGCCCTTGGTTGGAAGCCAGCCTGGTCACGGCCTTGCTCACCACGTCCGAGGCTATATTTTTAGCAGCGGATGCTAAATGAGGCTTTTCCAGATTGAACCCCGTTTTCATCAGAGGCATAACAAAACGAAATAGTTTGGAAAAAATTTCCCCTTGCCATATTGCACACTGGACCTGCTAAATGCTGAAATCCCTGTGCCTGCCTGGTTCTCATAATAGCTTATAAATCTATAGGGATCGGCTTTGTACACCTGCGTGGTCATTTTTTTTCACAGGGTCTGAAATGCAACGTTATTATCGTTTTTCCGTATGTGAACGGCACTGGGGTGTTTTGGTCGGTTTTTAATTCGATATAAATTGTCTCGATGTGGCTCTTTGCCAGTGGTAGATAGTGTGCAGGATTAAAATTTTTTGTAATAAGGTCTCCGTGCTCTCCTTCCGTTGTTACACAGCGTAACAGAGGAGCAGCGGTATCACCAACAAGCTGGTGGCTCACTATATCGGAATAAATATAGATGTGATAAAAACCAGCTTTTAAATCCGTAGGATGTGGCGAGCGGATCAGTCCAGGGCCTCCGCTAAACCATTCGTCTTTCTTCACGCCTAGTATGTAATTTAAGGGGGCTGAAAATTTAAGTTTGTGGCGGCCGCTCCCTCCCCACATTAGATCGTGCGTATACCCTTCATAACGGACCCTAATGTCACAAATTCTTTTTAGATGGATGTTCAATTGATTCAGAATGCTTTCTCTGGTGTAAACTCCTCGCCCCAGCCATTCGTTGTGCACTTTGTATTTTTTCTCATTGGCAGGAAGTGGAATCTCCGCTCTTTCTGGCACGCCGTGTTGCCACGTGTCCTGCCAAAAAAATCTGTCACCCCCCAGAGGTATGTTGAGCCATGTGTTTGAATAGCAGAGATCAATCAGAGCTACTTCCCAGCGGCCATTTAAATCCAAGGGGCGCGCTAGATCCGTTCTAAACTGAGCCGGTGTGTTATCTTTAAAGACATCTGCACTCGCGTTTGAGGGCAAAGTTAAATAAAATCCTGCGGAGCTATCCATGTTTCACACGTTTACCACGTCCGATGCTTTCACATAACTGTTAAACTTGTCGGGCCAGTCCTTCCACTTAACCAAAAAATGCAGAACTCCGTTTATTGTGCATTTACTCAAAATCTTTTCCACGTGATATGTTTTGTCTTTGGAAATGATAACTTTCTGCAGCTCGGCTTCATAAAAGGATCCCTGCAGTGGTTCATTATCATAATCGCTAAGTTTGTAGACAGGCGGTATCCTGGGAACGGACTCGGTTATTTTAAATAGTTGGTTGCTGAATCCCTGCTCGTATTTTTTTGAGAATACATGCCTTAATTTTGAGATTCTGACCAAATCGCCAACCTTAAAATTCATCCTTAGCTTCTCTTTGTGTCGTACAGGGAATGAGCCGTAAAGATTCTGTCAGTGCGTTTTCAGAGGTAACATGAGCAGGTGCCATTTTAATGCTGGAATGATAAGAGTTATTATAACTCTGTACAATTTGCTGCAACACATCCAAATATTTCAGTGTTCACTTTAAATAAAAGTATCTGTATATTTTCTGTTTCAATGTTTTGTTGTAACGCTCGATCACCGAAGCTTTAACTTCACTGGCTGTGCTAAAGTGCTCGATAGCAAGCTTTTTCAGCAGAGCCTTAAATGGCTTGTTGTAAAATTTCGTTCCTGGATCAGTCTGCAGCACAGCTTTGGAACGCCGCTCTCCGCTAGGATGGAAGCAAAAGCATCTGTCACCTCTTTTCCTGATTTAGTTTTAATGGGTCTAACATATGCTTTCTTTGTAAATACATCTATTACAGTTAGGAGAAATTTATTTCCGTTATTAAAGGCAGAAACTGCCTGCATGTCACACAGATCTGCTTGAAATTGTTTCAGGGGCAGAGAGACGAATACTCTATTTCTTTGGAAATGAATCCTTACTGGTTTATGAAAAGTATAGGCGTCCTCTTTTGCTAGAAATTGTTTGACATGAGCAATGTTTATTTTCTTGCCTGTGGTCTGTTCTAAGCCCCTATGTAAAGCCTGGACACCCCCGTAAGAGCCTGGATGAACAGGATCATAATAAATTTTTTTCATTAAAGTCTCAAGTTTAGGAGCCATGTTTTACCTTCAGCATAATCTTATTCTCTGACTAGTTCTTCTCTTTTACACCTTACTATATAAGAGTGTGTATTCAAAGATGAGAGGTTTTTAAAAAAAGGATGAAACTTTATTTAACACACACACACAGCATCCTGTTACAATGTTTTTTAAAAAAGATAATATGTAAATAATACTTGTTATAAGGAAATTAAAAACATCCCTGAGAACAACTTGGCAAAATAATAAATGCTTTTCACACAACAAAAGGATAATATGTAAATAACACTAGTTGTAATGAAATTAAAAACATTACATGCAGCAAAATGGCTAACCCCCTGAGAACAACCTGACAGATGGATAAATGCTCTGCACAGAGCAAAAGAATAAAATGTAAATAACACTAGTTGTAATGAAATTAAAAACATTACATGCAGCAAAAAGGATAATATGTAGAGAAACATCCCTGAGAACATCATGGCTAAATAATAAATGCTTTGCACAGTGCAAAAGAATAAAATGTTTTAAAAAACATTACATGCATCAAAACCCACTGAGAAAAAACTAGTCTAAAAAATAATAAATGCTTTGCACACACCATGCAGATTCCGCTCTTATTCTACACCATCACACCTTCCCATTCTTCTCCAGCCCACATCTTCTCAGCCTCTTGCAAATGTATTATTTTTAAAACACAATCATCCACCCAGTTAGCCACAGTCTGGTCAGAAGTTTTCTCCAGATTCTGACAACCTCTCAGCCCCAGTAGAGTAGATTCTGCAGCGTGTCTGATCTGATCTTTTCCTCAGAGACACGGATGTCATATTTCTCCAGCAATTGTGAAGTAGCAACCAGAAATCGCTCTGTCAGGACCTTTTTCTCCAAAACGTCATAATGCTTGCGTAAAAAATTGTTTGGGATGCCAAATAAGCAAGTGTGCTGCTTCTGTCTCCCGTGAGAGATCTTGCAGCCATAACACAGATATTCGTTATGCTCCCTGATTGCGGTGTGGAGGATGCGGGTGACAAAGCATCTAACAATGTCGGAAAACAGTTTGAGCATACCGCCGTCCAGCTGGTCCTCCTCGCGGATGGTCTCGAGGTCCGTGCTGGGGTGTAGAGGGGAGAGAACCATTTCCTCCTCCACAATCTCAACGCTCTGGCTGTTGCTCTCCTCATGGTCCATCGGTGTTACACCGGTCTGCTGCTGCTCAGGAGACTCCTCTCCTCCACCTGCTCGGGGGTACTGTCAGCGTCGGGCTGGCTGCTCTCGTCCACCTGCGGCTCAGGGCTGGTCTCATCCATGTGCTCAGACCCGCTGTCATGGCAGTGCTGGCTGCAGTCTCCCGCTTCCAGATCAGGCGTAGTGGCACCGGAGCTGCTCTCCTCCTCTTGGACCTGTGGCTCTGCGTGAGATATCCCCATTCGGAGTCTGTGGACGAGGAATCGGGAGAGGGCTGAGGAGCCACTTTTTCAGTGTCGGAAGGATTCATAGCTGCTGCTGCTGCTGCTGGAGATGATAAAACCCAAAGAGTTTGGTAGCTGGAGCGGAGTGTTGGCTTTTTATTGCAGAGGGGGCTGGAGGAGGCTGCAGGGGGGTGTGGTTAGGGAAACAGGACTTTTTTTAGCACCACAATCTCCTGCCATTGCTGGCTAGCCCGAAATAATGATGTAATTTCATCTCCCCACTTATTAAAAATCTCTATCCAAGTTATGCACATCAGGTTTAAAGTTCCTGAAATACGCCATATTCAGTGTTGAATCTGTACATTTTCATCGTACCATTTTTATGCCCGAGCCTCTGCGCTATGATCTTGTAGTACCACTTGCCAGAATTGGTCCCGTTTGTCTCCCAAACAGCTTTAAACACCCTGGAATCGAGTCTTGCCTGTTGGTTGCTGGGGTCTGCAGCTGCGGCTCTCTCGCTCTGCATCATTACTTTAGTAAGATGGTCCTGAGTGCTATCTTCAGGCTGTTGTCCTGGATAGTTGCGTTTCTTGTTTGTTGGATCCCTGTTCTCCTTATCTTCATCCTCCTCTTCCTCATCCTCCTCCTCGTGTTCTTCCTCATCGTCTCGGTAACATTCATTCAGATGCTCCATAATGATGCGCGTCATGACGCCCCAATCGCTTGCAGTCAGCGTTGTTCTCAGAGTTTCTGGGGTGAAAGTCTCACCCTCTCTCAGCTGATACACAGCCAATTCTCCCGTGGTGTACTGAAATACATAACCGAAAAATCCGGTCAATAATTTCAGCTCGCCTCTGAGAGAAGCGGTTGGCGGCTTTTGAATTCTGCAGAGCTGCATCGTGGCTTTTTTTGGAGCGCGTAAATAATCACCCTCTTCGGTCAACATAACGGGGACATTAGAAATAACGCCAAAAAGCCGTCCAACAGAATTGCTGGATGAAGCCATTTCTTCTCTCTCGTTACTACTGGCTGCAGAGGTATAACACAGCAGAAAAGCTGAGCTGTTTATAAAGAGGTTAGTGTGAGAGGGGAGCGAGCATCTGTGAAAGTATTTAACCCTTGGGGTCTTTGCATCTCTCTGTCAGGAAAAACACAGCTTTTTGCCTAATGACAAACATATGGTGTTAGTGGTCTGTTTTTTAACAGAATTACCCCCAATAAATACCTCAGGAGCAGAGGTCTCCTTTTTGAAACTCAATATCTGCCCAGTATTGACTGTTTCACACTTTAACTCAAAGAGGGGGCATCTTCTCATTTTTTTAAAAGCTAAATATCTGTTCAACCCAGTAATACTAGAAAAATAGCTGTTTCACACAACTTTAACTGAAGGACATCTGTTTTAGTTGTGTTTAGCATTTGTTTTATTCACTATATAACATTGCAAACCCAAATAACTGTTCAACTCATGCTCTCTCCTTATTTAATATACAAAACCCCTAATACTAGAAAAATAGCTGTTTCACACACCTTAACTCAAAGAGGGGGGATCTTCTCATTTTTTAAGCTAAATATCTGCTCAACTCCTGCTCTCTCCTATTTAATATACAAAACCCCTAATACTAGAAAATAGCTGTTTCACAAACCTTTTACTCAAGGACATCTGTTTTAGTTGTATGTAGCATTTGTTTTATTCACTATATAACATTACAAACCCAAATAATAAAAATAGCTCTTCTCATTTTGAAGCTAAATATCCACTACTCTAACTATCTTTTATTTTTTTAGATTCAACCATAAGGAGGACAGCAAATGCCTGGATGCTGAGAAGTGGGTGGGGAGGGGGGAGAGAGAGGGGGCGGGACAACACTTCTGATTGGATAACCTTTCACCTAGAACTGTCAAACTGAGTTTGATGAAAACCGGTTTATATACTCTCTCTGCTGACGAGCAATAGCTAACAGTGGTGTCAAAACAAAACAGTACATCGGCCTTGTGGACTGCCAGTCCTCTGGACCTATTTTGTTTTTAGGCAAGAGGATGCACAGCGGCAACAGTTAAGATGCTGAACATGCCTGGCTAAGGTAGCTTTCTGGGACAACACCGCAAATTTCTAACAACAGTTAGAATAAAAAAGCATTACTTTTGCCACCCATCCCTTATAATACAGGATTGCCCATTTGATTAATATAATGCTTTGTCCTGATTTGAATCAATACAGGATGCAATTTATTTTTAATGATAAAATTTATTATACACAGTAGTGAAAACATCATAATCTAATACTAAGTAAATCCAAACCAGTTCTGAATAGCTGAGAGGTCAGTGGGATACAGACAGGCTCTGTCGTCTTAATGCATGTGGAGTAGATTGCATGGTTCTGATGGCCATCATTTCTCTCACCGCTGTCTCCTCCTACCAACAAGAGCACTCAGAGAGTGTGTGTACCTCCGCTGAGGCATAACATTCACTCACAAAAATTGGTCCCTTATGAAAAATGATATCCAGGACAACACAAAATGTTTACTAAAATCCTTGATCTGGATCATCTTTCAGGGTACGATAGGCAGTTATACTGCGCAGCTTACCCTAATGTTTCACAGTTCCATTTTCATTATTAGCCAAGTTATGGCAGAAAATGTACATTAAATGGGGGTTTCAGTGTTCACTTTAAATGGCCGTCAGATCTAGAATCTAGATGAAATTTGGTCTGGTGATAGACATTGCCACCCTACATACTGTATGTGTCAAATTTCAAACAAAAAATGATTATGTTTTGATGAATTTTTTTTTTTTTTTTTTACATAATTTTTGTGAACTTGACCTTTAACCATTTTCAGCCAAAATCTAATCACTTCTAGGGTTGGTCCATATACCAAGTATGCTGATGAGCCATCCAACCATTTTTCTCTAATCCTGGTAACCAATGTCCTCGGCAGAGGTAACTGCTAGTGGTTGTGACCAAAGCACAAATCCACCAAACTGTATCTACATGCTCCTCCTCACCACTAATCCTTTTTCAATCATGCACTTCCTGGATTATGCTACTATTTGATTATTCTCAGGTTTATAACTTGATACAATATTTCAATTTGGGCAAGTTGGTTTATGGGTTTAGGACACTGCAGGACTGGATAAGCAGCTGAGGTTTGCAGGCAGCAGATTGGAGCACAGGGCTGGTGCTATGCTGAAAGAAACATAATAAACCTTTGACACAAAGTCCAAATAGAACAGGTACTTAATGGTGGTAAGACTGAACCAATATTGCAACATGAACCCTGTATTTGTCCTGACTCTCTAAGTGTGTCACCTTCCAAAAAGACGTTGAAATGCTTGGCATAGTCAGACAAAGAAGTGAGGGCAGCAGCTCTGAAGCCGCCATCTTGATTGTTCATGTCATGCTAGCAGGAAATCAAATACTCTCATATTCAATGCATAAAAGCAGTTGCATAGAAAAAAAGAAATGCCTTTTTAATTTTTCTTGTCAGTTCTGACTAGAATCTGAAGATTCATACTGTTGAATGCAACACATGCCTTTGGACATTTTACCTGTTTCCAATTTTGCATATAAAAAGTTTGCATCAGCTGATCTGTTTGCCCAGTTCTGAGGTCACCTGGGGTGGAACGTAACTGATACTGTAAGGCCTGATACCCCCCAGATAAGATTACGCTGCATTTATTTTATAGCTTATGTTATTTTGTAAATAAAGATTTGACATACAAAACTGTTTATAAAATATTGTGCATTTTTATAGCACTTTTATATATAAAATTGTTAAAATTAGTGGTCAGCTTGATCAATTGGGTCAGCTATAAACTACTTTTTATAAATTTATTCATCAGCAAGGGATGTCCACATGGATATCATCATATCAGTTATAACACAGTTACTGAATAATTTTCCACAGTGCCTTCATTTGCCTCATATCAGCAATATTAGGTGTGTAGACACTGTGGTATAAAGAGCACAGCAACATCTCTGAGGTTGTCAAAATGACCCTGTCACAGTATTTGATATAACATTATGTTGTCCAGCCATATGCATTAGTAATTACACATCATAAGTAACAGTTTTACTTGTAATGTTTTGACAATACGGTTTTGGTTCTCTTATTTAAGTAAATGATCTGAATGCTTCTTTGACTGCTTTCATGTCCCCACTGGCTGTACTGTAGTTTTGCCTGAACTTACATCTGCCTACCCCTTCCCTACA
>NW_018128238.1:173088-184970 GCF_001952655.1 Monopterus albus | reverse complement strand
GTTTTATTTTACTGCATAACAGTCCGTTGTGCACGGATATGATAAATGCAATATTTCTTTATTTCCTTCCCCACCCTGTCGTGTAACAAAGACTCTCCTCTGGGTGAAGGCAACATTACCCTCTACTGAACAAGCTGACAAATCCAATACCTCTGTGCCTGACAGGTTTGCAAACAGCTTTACCTATAAATTTTATGACAACCATCATGGGGAATGACAAGGAGGAATATATAAAACTTATCACCACAGAAGGGTAGAGGTGTGGTGTTGGCACATTGGACCTTGTCGTTATTGGTCTCTCAAGTAAAGAGCTGTGTACTGGTAGATTTGAGGACACATGGTCTGACACAGTCCTACATTAACATGTTCATATACACAAGTCATCTAAATACACTGGATGCCCAACCCCTCAGCTGTGACCATAATGAGAACAAGTTAGCATTTAGAAACATTTTTATTTAACAAAGCAAATAACCGGATATCATTAGCTACAGTGTGTAGTTCCTTTGCTGCATGTTTCTGTTGAATTTCTTCACTGATTGCTGTGGACTGCTTCACATGGTGCCATAGATCTGAGAATGTTCCAATTCAAATATGCATCAATAAAAGTAATACATTTCAAATTCATCCATTATCAATACTGCTTATCCTGTAGAGGGTCACGGGGTGGCTGGATCCGATCCCAACGACACTGGGCGAGAGGCGGGGTCCACCCTGGACAGGTCACCACAGGGCTGACACAGAGAGAAGCTGCATGTCTTTGGAATGTGGGAGGAAGCCGCACCAGGAGAACGTGCAAATTCCAAAATAATACATTTATTTATGCAATTTGGAAAGTGTAATGGTAGCAGTTTTCAACTAGCTGTATGTCATTTTCCAATCAATTGTCAAGTCGAACGGCAGCTTCAGCAATCCCTCAAAATGAAGACCGCATTTACCACAACCCTCGTCGCTCTGTGTTGCCTGGTTTCACATCATTTGGAGGTGATTGACTCTTTGCAGAAAGATTTAGAAAGGTTTTCTCATTTTACGCCAGTCAACAAACCAACGGATTTCCCAAAACTTCCTGCTACTAATTGCGTTACTGTTAATGAAAAAAAAGTTTGTCACATTTGCATACGATCTCAGTGACAGTTAAACAATAAAATGTGTGTCAGTGTTTAAAATTTTTTTTTACGTCTGGTGTGTCTGTGGAAATGAAACCGTCATGCTACAGTGTGCAGACACAACATGATGTGTCTCCCACGATGGATAACCATTTATGATTTGTACTTATTTCATCTTACAAACCAACCTCTTCCTGGTGACAAGAAGCCTGACGCACAGTTTCAGCCACGTTCGGGTTTTCTTTCCTTCTCTGTGACAGTATCTTTGAATGCTACACGCACAGGTCACGGTGATATGTTCGGGGCTGACTGAGGTCTCTGTGGCTGCAGGCTGCACACATAAACACATTTAGCTGTGTCTGTGTTTATGTTTATGCTCGCGGTTCGAGGGGAAATCCAGTAACCTGACTTCTTAACATTGGCCTCTCAGCTCTATGGGAATCAGTTGTGTTGTGGCTGTGTGGTGTACTCTCAACAAAACTCTCTCTTCTTTTATATGCAATTTAATTGCATGGAATAGATAAAAATAAGATGGGATTGTATAAATAGCACATTTCCTCGACACATCCTGAGAAAATTCGAGTTTCTTACAGTTTCTTAGTTTTGATGTTAAAACAAATAAACACAAGACTCTCTTTTCCCATACCTAACCAACTAAATCTGTTGCACCAGTCATTTGAACGGGTGATCTTGGCACCTTAACCGACGGATTGGCACTGGAGAGTGGCCTCTAACGATATGCTTAATTTACACCGATTTGTAGTTTAAGCAATCTATTGGATGAAACATAGCAAATAAAAACTAAAGCCATTGTACCAACGTTTCATTTCCATAATGGAAATTTAAAACAATAGCCCATTCATTGTTCTCAGCTGTTACAAATAGCTTAACTAAATAAGGATGATAATAAATTGCACTTGTTATATATACACCTTTAAACGGAATTAGGCATTAAGTTGTTACGTTAGCACATTCACATCGGGCTTTTTGGAATACAAACGCGAATGACGCAATTTAACGCATTTCTTCGAATTTCTATTATATTTGTTCACATTGTCCAATAATCCCGAGGATTCAGAGACGCTCCTTTCTTTACTGGCATGCAGTTATTCAGCTGAGACTATCAAGGGTCAAATTTGTTTAAGAATCCAATGCGATCTGGCAGCTGGGCTGAACTCCACACAGACAGGCGAAACTACAGGTTCAACTCGTGAGTTTCTAACGGTCCCGAAGGAGGATGCTGTGTGTGTGTGTGTGTGTGTGTGTGCGCGCGCGCGCGTGCATCGGGGTGGGGTGTGGTGGGAGGCTTACCGTGTGTGTCTCATCCAATAGAGTCTCGGAGCGCGTTATTTTCCCCGTCATCTCTGTCTGGGCGGTCGGTGCTGCTCCCTGACATAGTGTGGCCAAGAGAGGATGCGTTGATGCAGGCGGATATTCTCAGCACCCGACTGTAAATGGTGTGATTCATGTCCATGTTTAGTGGCTGAAACCTATTCACAGCCAAGGAGAGAGAGAAAGAAGGGAGCGGGTGAAGATTGGCGCAAAGACCCGCACGCAGGGGTCTGTGGGATTGCTGCAATTACAAACAGAGCGAAAAGGGGTCAAAGTTTGTTTTGCAGCGGTGGGGCTTTTCTTTTTTGCGGACATCGCTGCGCATTAGACTGACGCTGTGACAGAATGACCCTTAGAGAGATGATGATGGACACCGGAGCATTGGAGCTCCTGCTCAGAAACCCTTCGTTTACAGTAAGCGCGGTGCTGACCGTACACTGAGGACGGTGATCCGTCATTTGATTTGAAGTGGTAGGAACCCAGAGCGTTGCATGGCGCGCACAGTGGTTCTTCAGAGAGTGACGTGCGTACTCATCACATTGGCGTTAAGGGGCGCATCTTAAAGAACTTCATTCGTCATCCATTATCACTCTGTGCTCCAAACTCAATGAGGGGACACGGAGGACCTGGTCCAAGAGGGGCATTCAAGAAATGTAAGTTTTTCCATTCGATTGTAAAGTTTACTTTGTGTGTGTTGAAGCATAGATTTTACACTCCTGCATTGAAGTACCCGGCTATCATTGTCTGAGATTACCTGGCTCTGACCTAGCTCCACTTTGTTCTGGGTGTTTTACTTCTGACCCGAATTAACAACTTTCAAAACTTTCCAAACCACAATGAAAAATGTAAGGGCATCAAAACCTAACACCATTTAAGCATGTCATTTTAGAGGCACCCCCTTGTGGAAATTATTACCCAATCGTTGCCTAGCATTATTGCATTTGCACTTACATTTTTCAATTTCCCTGCTTAGTTTCATATGTGTCATGCTGCAACCAAATGACCCACTTTCAAGCATTATATGAGCAGCCTATTACTGCTAGATTTGTTGTGGTACCTGCTTTAACCACAGGTTCACTTTACATGTGCACTGGCTTCCCATTTAATTCAGATCTGATTTTAATGCTTTTTGTGCTTTATAATCCATTGAGTTAGACTTAAGGCAGGTTATCGCCTGCCACATTATCACATTATCTTTAATAGTTATGAATCTTCAAAACCCAGATGATTTTACATTGACCATGTATTGGATAATACCTAACAAATATTCCTATAAGAATGTGGTAATTACTATTATCTGATGATGGCCCCGGGTCCAGAGCAAAGGTACACACTGAATGCATGAGCACACTCCATTTGATGTTTAGTTGGCCATTTATAAAATTATATTTAGTGAACTGACTACACCTGTAGTGGAAAAAGAGCATATGCATTTCTACTGTTCACAGTCAACAGAGAATTTTATAAGCTTACTAACTGTGATTGCTGTCAAGTGTTTTACTCATCATATAAAATAATGAAGGGTAATAATAATGAATCATTCTAGTGGATAAAGCAGCTGTCACCTGAAAGCATATGGCTATTCCATCCTTTCCCCAGTGTTTCCAGCTTGAGTGAGCACGTTCTTTAGAGCTGAAGTGGATGTTTTCAGAATGTAGACATGTCACTGTGGTTGCAGAATAATGTGCTAGCAGTCTTTTAGGAGAAGTGTCTTTAAAAATGCATACGTGTCCTTGTGTCACAAAGAGCAGAATGCTTGGTGGTGAGGAGAGCGAGGGTGGTGGAGGCGTGATCTTGTGCGCCTGTCTCACTGGGTGTCCTGGGCACTGCTGTATATGTTCCGGTCGAGTAACCGATGCCCGAGGGGTGTTCAGCTCGTCACCACAGTCACCCTGTCAAAAGTGCTGCTCTTGCACACGCAGGGTGCATGCTGCAGTTTCAGAGGATTGTGGGTAGAAGCAGCTGGCATGGAGGCAAGTAAAGCACATCTTGAGCAGTCAGGGATTTGCTTGTCTTCAGAGGCCTGACCTGTCTGCCTCCGGTGGACTCTGGATCTGAGGAGAGGCCGCTGACATGTCCTGTTAAAGGAATGATTGCCTCTTTTCATAACTGTGATTCTTCTGAAAATATTCTTTTCATTTTTCAGTTAATTTCAAATGTAGAAACACCTTTGAAAAGTCTGAAACTAAAACTCAAAATCGATGAAATTCTCTTAGGGTTAAAACATGTTCTGATTTGTATCTTATTACAGGGTAATAATTTGTCTGATAAAAGCCCAGGCTGGCTAACTGAAACACCATTCTTCCAAAAGATATTCTGTCATGTGATGTTTTGGAGACACTGTCTAACATATTGCTCCTATAGCTGCTCACCTGGGCTGAGGCCTGGTGACTGTGGAGGCTGCAACATCTGGTTCACATCAGTTTCATACTCATTACACCAGTTGGTGACCCCTCATGCCCTGTGGACGGGGACACCGCCATCCTGGATAGAAATGTTTCATCATAGGATAAAGGTGATCACTCAGAACAACTTTGTATTGCTTTGTAGTGACCCTTCCCTCTAAGGGGACAAGTGGACACAGCTCATGCCTGCATCCATATTTGTTCGGCTTTTCCACTCATTTTTTCAGGTTTTTCCTTTAATTTCTCACCTGCCTGTTTTTGTCTGAGCCTGGAGCTGCCTTAGCGCTGATTCCTTCTGAATCTGCCCACCCATTACCACACACAGTCACTTAACCAGCTACCAGCAGCCCACCTGTCATCATTATTAAAAGATTAGAAGCTTGCCGATTGAAGGTGCGATATTATAAGAAGTAGAAAATCGCTGATGGACTGACTTAGAGGCAAGCCTTAGGGATTCATTGCAGGCATGCTCGCTGTTCCAGGGGGAATGCTGGCTGTCATATTTGCAGGACCGTGATTCATTATCCTGATGTTTATTCATGAGGACAGTGGCCCTATTGTCAGTTTTTTAACAGGCAAGATTATTCTGGAAATTTAGGCTGTGAAATCTGGTGACGCAGCATAGAGTGCAGACAGGAGGACTTGTTTTTTTTTCATTATCTGTATTTCATCTGTTTCCGACTGTCTGCCCTCCTGTTTTCTGCCATTTTAACTTGTGTGCACTTGTTTCTCTTTCAGTAAAACACTAGTGGGGAAATTGAAACAGAGAGGTTTAGAAAAGATAAACGCTGGTAGAGACATGACAGAAGCACATATGACACTACCCCTGAAAATGCTTAAAATGCATGAAATTAAAACGGGGGGTGGGGGTTAGATATCAGTGGTAAACCTGTAGACATTCAACTTTACTTTGGACTGAGTACATCATTTAGAGCTAAAGTGGACATTCTTGTTTTTTTTTTATTTTGGGGCATTTTTAATTTGTTCAACTGCTAGGTATAAGGCAGGTGTATAGGCACTGCCCTGTGTGGGCCACCTGTCGTGGCTATAATGTGATATTGACTAAATTAATTCAGACATATCATCCCGATCTAAATAATCATTTAATAATACAATTATTCTGAACAGAGTAGTAGTTAAATAGGTAATCTGGTAGTTAGGGAACAGAGAACAGAATCACCCCTCCTGCAATGGAATAGATACAGTATTAAATAAGAAGGTTGTCACAGAGTCAGTCAGTCTAGAGTTCGTTCCCCATACCCCCCCAGGTCTGGGTCCGAAAGAGCACACGGTTCACTGTCACGGTAACATTCTTCTTCTCCCTTATCCTTCAGCCTTACCCCTTTTATCCACAGCTTTCTTAGGCTGTTACGTCAATTTCCAAACTTAGCTTCCTGTCTCCAGTTTTAGGAGACAACACCCTGAGATGTACCCAAAAACAGGAAACATCTTGGCCAAATTATATAAGCCCATTGTCCAGCTCACATGAACTTAAAAGTGAACACATAAACACTCTATTCTATTACATAATCCATATTAACATGTAACTTAAACCACTACACACCATAAATGATTCATCAACAATTACGACTTGGCAATTATTTCCAGTGTGTCCTGGGTGAGAAAATTGAGCGTTTTTGATCAAAGAACAACTAGAAATGCAGTCTGTAGCTGTGGAAAATGTTGGAACCACACAGCTGACAGCAGAAAATGCTCACAAATAAGTTGCTAACAAAAAAAACAACAAAACCTAAAAATTGAAGTGAAAAGATGGGAGATGATGTAATTGGGGACAAAGAAAAATACTGTGGGTCAAAACATCAAACTGAGTATTAAATTGCCAGTTCAAAATATAAAGGAGAATAACAGGTTTTAGAGCTGTAAAAAGAGGAAAGGAGGACAGGAAATAAAGGGCTTGTTCCTCTATTTTTTCAGCTAATTATACACATGATTTAAAAGATACTCCCAGCAGTAGTAAAGAATGGTTCTGAAGACATGCATGCCATGATGTGGAGAAACACTCATCCACACTTGAGTGATCACCAGGGATGAAATGGAAACAGACACCAGGGGCTGTTTCTCTGGCCCAGAGACAGACAAGAGGTCGGGCGTAATGGATGGCTGTTTGGGTGGGTGAGGTGACCTCGCTGGGCAATCAAACCCTCAGCTGGGTCCACCAGGCTTTGTGAAAGATTCATGTCTTTAAATATACAGTAACATTGATTTGCGTTTTGTATTCAGTGTTTCCACATGTTTGAAGATAGCTCTAGCACTAAAATCCTAAATAGTCCTTAATAATTTAGCCATATTTATTGGTAGCGCTGGATAAAAAAATACTGACCTTCAGATAAAATTGAGTTTTTCATTTGAAGAAATCAATAGAGATTCCTGAAATGCTGCGATCTGTCATCATACTTTCACATTTTCTCACTAAATACAGTATGTGCAGCTGCGCTGAAAGCTGTGTGCATGCAGAGGTTATCTGTAAATGATCACATTATGGACAGCCACTAACACACAGCCTAACACACATAATGCCTAATGTGACAATGACCAGTGATGCAGTGGTAAAACAAATGTTGATGATAAATCATGCTGAAACATGCTGAAATAGAGAGTTTTAAGTGAAGTAGGAGACGTTTTGTGTTCGGCAGGCAGTTAAACTTTATAAACAATTTTTGCATATTCATAGACTCATAATCTAGATAGTATATTAGGTCATCTTTTACAAGGAAGAAGATTTGAAATGTTTGTATTTAGGTAATTGAACTTTTTGGTGGGAAAATAATGTCAGACATGTTATTATTTAAACCAGTGCATTTGTAAATCTACAATTTGTCTGGAGAGAAACATTTCTCAGAAAATGTAACTCCTCATACGTACAATGTTCTGTTTGTAAATAGCTTTAAATACTTTTTTCTTGCTGTTACAGCTTTACATTTTCTGCTTTATTGTTGTATACTTTAGTTTTAAATGTTTTCATTTTTTATCTACCAGTTTTTCATGTTTTTTGAAGTTATATTATTTAAATAATTCAGGTAATGTCAGTGTTATTTTTTGCACTGACTAGGAAAGTAAGTCTTCATTATAGGAATTTTTTTTTTACTGTAGACCAGGAGAAAAAAAAAATACATATTCAACACAAAATCATTTATTTCTGATAGTCCTCCATCAGACCCAGTGACTTTCTGTGAGCACATTTCCTCTGATGTCTTCAAGGCAGTGATTGGAGAAGCAACCTGCCATAAAATAAACTGGTTTTCTCACTTTAAATGCACATCCATACTCTGTCCATCGCCTCTCCTTTCTCTGTCTCACCTTACCTTCTTGGGCTGACAAAAGGTTATGAGTAGGAGTAATGACAGGAAAGGGCCGCTGTCCCCAGGATGGTGGAGTAAATGGTCTTATACTTGTATAGCGGTTTTCTATGCTTTACAGCACACTCAAAGCGCTTTTACACTACTTGGCCTTTCACCCATTCGCACTCCCAAACACTCACACATTCACACACTGGTGACATCACCGGGAGCAACTGGGGGTTCAGTGTCTTGCTCAAGGACACTTTTACATGTTGACTGGACAAGCCGGGAATCGTACCGCTAATCCTCCGGTTAGGAAACGCCCCCCCAGTGAGTGATAATAAGCTTCTGTGTTCTCTTTTGCTTGTTGTCAAAGTCTTGTCAGTATTTGTTGTCTCATTAGCTGTGATGTGAACCTCCAAAAATTGCATTTGAAATGCACACAAGTGCTGTATGGCCATCTCCTTTGTCTCTCACTTAACATGGTAATATTATACTGTAACTTCTAATGGGAACATGGAGCTCAGTGCCAAGAGCTCCTCTTGATAATTTGCTGCTGCTTCACTTGCTGACATCTCCCCATTGACATGCTTACACTTTACATTTTAGGTGCTTTATTTCTTTTCCCCTTAACCTCTTCCATTACCTGACTTGGAAACCTTGCAAAACCTTTTCATTTCTGGACTGGTTTTACATTGTTTTTCTTGACCATCTTCTGCTACATTTAAGTCAGCTTCTTCATATTCATGGATAATGCTCATGTCTCTAGCTGAAGTAGCTGAAAGTTTGCTGAAATAGAATTTTCCCATTCATTTGAATGGGGCAAGATTTTCAAAATAAAGCTAAATATTTAAATGGTATGAAGTTTAGAAAACTTTGGAATAGTAGTATGAATGCCCTTGAAGAGCTGAACATTTTAACAGCTGAAATAGCTGAAAGTATGCTGAAGTAAAAATTTCCCATTCATTTGAATGGGGAAAGATTTTCAAAATAAAGCTAAATATTTTAAAAGTATGAAGTTTAGAGAACTTCTGAAGAGAAACATGAATGTCCTTGAAGAGCAGAACGTTTTAACAGCTGAAAGTATGCTGAAGTAAAAATTTCCCCATTCATTTGAATGGGGCAAAGTTTTTAAAATAAAGCTAGATATTTCAAAAGTATGAAGTTTGCAAAAGTTCTGAATAGAAGCATGAATGTCCTTGAAGAGCTGAACATTTTAATAGTTGAAATAGCTGAAATTCTGCTGAAGTAAAAATTTCCCATTCATTTGAATGGGGCAAAGTTTTTAAAATAAAGCTAGATATTTCAAAAGTATGAAGTTTGCAAAAGTTCTGAATAGAAGCATGAATGTCCTTGAAGAGCTGAACATTTTATTTTGATAGCTGAAATTGTGCAGAAGTAGAATTTTCCAATTCATTTGAATGGGGCAAAGTTTTTAAAATAAAGCTAGATATTTCAAAAGTATGAAGATTTGAAAAGTACTGAATAGAAGCATGATTGTCCTTCAAGAGATGAACATGTTGATACCTGAATGGCTTTTCTAGGTGAAAGTATGCTGAACAAGTTGAATGCCAGAAAACTTACGGAAGAAACCAGAATAATGATAATAATAATAATAATAAATAATTGGATAATATAATATGGATGCTGAATCAGCATCCATACAATAATAATAATAATAATAACTACAGAAATGCATTTTCTGAAGAAAATGCGTATGGATGCTGAGTGCTGAAAGATCGCCCTGAAAATGGTGAATATTTTCACACCTGACTGGTTTGGCTAGCTGAAATTATGCTGAAGTAAAATTTTCCCATTCATTTGAATGGGGCAAGATTTTCAAAATAAAGCTAAATATTTAAAATGTATGAAGTTTAGAAAACTTTGGAATAGTAGTATGAATGTCCCTGAAGAGCTGAACATTTTGATAGCTGAAATAGCTGAAAGTATGCTGAAGTAGAATTTTCCCATTCATTTCAATGGGGCAAGATTTTCAAAATAAAGCCAAATATTTCAAAAGTATGAAGTTTAGAAAACTTCTGAAAAGACGCATGAATGTCCTTGAAGAGCTGAAAATTTTAATAGCTGAAATAGCTGAAAGTATGAAGAAGTAAAAATTTCCCAATTCATTTGAATGGGGAAAAATTTTCAGAATAAACCTGAATATTTTAAAAAGCATAAAAGTTACAAAAAAGTTGTATACATCCACGCATAGCCTGAAAAAGCCGAACATTTTGATACCTGAATGGCTTTTCTAGCTGAAAGTATGCTGAAGTAGTTAAGTGCCAAAAAACGTACGGAAAAATAATAATAATAATAATAATAATAATAACTAGAAAATTGCATTTTTTGAAGAAAATGCATATGGATGCTGGTTGCTGAAACATTCACCCGAAAATGCTGAACATTTTGACACCTGAATGGTTTTGCTAGCTGAAAGTATGCTGAAGTAGAATTTTCCCATTCATTTGAATGGGTCAAGATTTTCAGAATAAAGCTAAATATTTAAAATGTATAAAATTTAGAAAACCTCTCAATAGTACTATGAATGTCCTTGAAGAGCTGAAAATTTTGATTGCAGAAATAGCTGCAAGTTTGCTGAAGTAGAATTTTCCATTCATTTGAATGGGGCAAGATTTTCAAAATAAAGCTGAATATTTAAAATGTATGAAGTTTTCAAAAGATCTGAATAGTAGTATGAATGTCCTTGAAGAGCGGAACATTTTGATAGCTGAAATAGCTGAAAGTCTGCTGAAGTAGAATTTTCCCATTCATTTGAATGGGGCAAGATTTTCAAAATAAAGCTGAATATTTAAAATGTTTGAAGTTTTCAAAAGATCTGATTAGTAGTATGAATGTCCTTGAAGAGCCGAACATTCTGATAGCTGAAGGTTTGCTGAAGTAGAATTTTCCCATTCATTTGAATGGGGCATGATTTTCAAAATAAAGCTGAATATTTAAAATGTATGAAGTTTAGAAAACTTCTGAAGAGAACCATGAATGTCCTTGAAGAGCTGAACATTTTGAGAGCTGAAATTATGCTGAAGCAGAATTTTCCCATTCATTTGAATGGAGCAACATTATCAAAATAAAGCTAAATATTTCAAAAGTATGAAGTTTAGAAAACTTCTGAATAGAAGCATGAATGTCCTAGAAGAGCTGAACATTTTGATACCTGAAATAGCTGAAAGTATGCTGAAGAAGAATTTTACCATTCATTTGAATGGGGCAAGATTTTCAAAATAAAGCTAAATATTTTAAGAGTATGACGTTTAGAAAAATTCTGCATAGAACCATGAATGTCCTTGAAGAGCTGAACATTTTGATAGCTGAAATTATGTTGAAGTAGAATTTTAGCATTCATTTGAATGGAGCAAGATTTTCAAAATAAAGCTAAATATTTCAAAAGTATGAAGTTTAGAAAACTTCTGAAGAGAGGCATTAATGTCCTTGAACAGCTGAACATTTTGATAGCTGAAATAGCAGAAAGTGTGCTGAAGTAAAATTTTCCCATTCATTTGAATGGGCAAAACTTTGCTGAAAGAAGCTAAATAGTTTAAAAAGTATAAAAGTTATAAAAAAGTTGAATTCAAGCATAAATGTCATTAAAAAATTGAACATGTTGATACCTGAATGGTTTTCATAGCTGAAAGTCCATCCATCCATCCATTTTCCTCCGCTTATCCGGAACCGGGTCGTGGGGGGCAGCAGTCTAAGCAAAAACTTCCCACTCTCCAGAC
>NW_018128238.1:159335-167880 GCF_001952655.1 Monopterus albus | reverse complement strand
TCAGCAGGATGTTCTGCAACATTAGAGCCAAAACAACAAAGCTGTTAAACAGTTTCTTCCCCCAGGCAGTTAGGATGCTTACTAGCCAATGCACCTCACTGTGAACTGCATATATATATAGATTCTTCTTCTTAACTGACTTTTATACTCATTTTTATAGTTTTTAAATATATCTGGTCATCTTTAGTCAACTGTACTCTACTTATAAATGTGATTGTGTGTGTTGTGATTGACATCTGTGCTACATTTGCACTTTTGATCTTGGAGACACCTCTCTTATCATACCTTAGAGAGATGTATGGTAAAATAACCATAAACTGAACTGAAGTGAATTGACTTTTGAGATATTGGGCTATATCAATAAATGTTGCCTTGACAAACTGTCAAGTGTGTGAAAACCATACTGCAGATTGCCGTCTAGTAGTGTAATAATGCACTACATATGGTGATGGAACAGGAATAATTTCTACATTTCCAAACAGTGCATAAAGCTGAAAAAAGTCAACTCTGACCTGCATATCTGCTGGAGCTGGCTGGAGATTGCACTGAACACTGAAACAGGCAAAGAACAGATGGATACCTCTGTAGTATGGACTTAGAAAGGAAAATGGAGTGAAAATTTGCAGAACAAGTGTAATATGGTGATACCTTAATTAGGTGTTAATTGCTCAGACTTTGTTGTGTCCATTCAGCTGACTTCTCAGGACTTGCCTTACTCTCTGCAGGTACTTGGTAGTTGCTGCTTTCCTTGCGGCCTCTTCATGGTTCCCATGCGGGATCCTAAGGTACTTGTAGTTGTCCTCAACATCTGCTATGTTGCCTTCTGGTAGTACAGTCCCCTCAGTTCTGACTATCTTTCCTCTCCTTGTTACCATTTGACCACACTTATCCAGTCCGAATGACATTCCGATGTCATGGCTGTAGATCCTAGTGGTGTAGATCAGTGAGTCGATGTCTCATTCGCTCCTGGAATACAGTTTGATGTCATCCATGTAGAGGAGGTGGCTGATGGTTGCTCCATTCCATAGTCAGTATTCGTAACCACTCTTGGTGATGACCTGGCTGAGGGGGTTTCAGCCCTATGCAGAACAGCAGCGGGGACAGAGCATCTCCTTGGTAGATACTGCACTTGATGTTGACTTGTGCAATTGGCTTGAAGTTGGCCTCTAGGGTTGTTTTCCACATTCCACATGTATTGAACCATGTGCCTACTCATCTTAGCTGCTATGATGCCTGACAAGAGATTCCATGCTGTGCAGAGGCAGGTTATTGGGTGGTAGTTGGATGGAACTGCTCCCTTCTGAGGGTCCATCAGGATCAGGACTGTCCGGTCTTCAGTTAACCACTCAGGGTGGGTTCCATCCATTAGTAGCCGGTTCATTTGTCATGCCAGGCACTCATAGAATGAAGTTAGCTTTTTTTACCGGTAGGCGTGGATCATGCCAGGGCCTGGTGCTGTCCAGCTCTTCACATTGAGATCCTCTCTTGGACGTCTGCCATTGTGATGGTTACTGGATCTTGTTCACAGAGGGTGCTGTGGTCTGCTCTCAGGTCCACCAGCCACTGGGCATTGTTATTATGTGATGCCTCCTTCTCCCACATGCTCTTCCAGAATTGTTCAGTCTCCAGCCTTGGTGGGTCTGCTCTCATGTTATTACCCTGCCGCTGAGAGTACACCTTGGATGGCTCATTGGAGAATGCTTGGTTTATTCTCCTGGTTTCAGCTTCTCTGGTGTACATATTCACAGTTGCTGTGGTGTATATCAGCTTGTTGGTCTCAGTGATGGTTGTAGTAGGGATTGTTCATAGTGCGGCATTCACATCCTCTAGTAGACTTTCAGAAGGCACTTCATTTCGTAACCCAACATCTAGACTAACACCGAAACAACTAGTAGGTTAGCCGCCAGGTGACTGGTTACCAACTCATACATGATCACGTCTTTCCCAGCCTATGTGCTGGTCAGGAAAACTGCAAGTGCACCTGCATTCAGCTCTTGCCCTAAATGGCACTGCTGACGGGGTGATTATAAAATAAAAAAATAAAGTTAATGGTTTATAGTATATCTGACAGATGATCAGCTGTATTTCTCAGTGTAGTTATATCATAAGTAACTAAAATCACAGCAGGCAGAACATACAAGATTTTAATGATCTAACAAGAACAAATTCTACAGTATTTACTCACACCGAGGTTTTTTAGGAAGTTGGTGGATGTTGAAATCCTGCCTGTATGCTGGTCTTGCAATATAGGCTCCTCATTTTCGTCTGCATCTATAAAGACATAGGAATAAATAGTTTGATCTGCCTTAACACATACCACTTAGAGCCTATAAATTCATTTGAAATTTGAAGTCATCATGCCTTGCATAGCCTTTTCCCTGGCATATTTGTAGTTTTCTGGAAATCAAACAAAAACTAAGCAGATAAGATAAGCCGGACAACATATAGCTTCTGATTGACTGAACACACCTGATCCAGGTAATCAGAAGTAGGTATAGCAGGGATAGTTGGAAACTAGGGCAGAGGCACCCACCTGTTGGATACTATGCCTGGATTGTGCCAGTGTTGCATTGTATAGTCCATGATAAATAAAGCAAAATGTATTTTACACTACCTGAATATGTCAGGACCACAGCCAGATGCCAGAACAAATGGAGCACAGAAAGTACAATCTGTGAACCACTGTTTCCCTCAGTCAAGACTGCTTTCCTGTCCAAAAAACTCTCGGGCAATGTTTTCATCCTACTGCAACTCAACTGGGCTTTGTAAGAACCAATAAGGCATGAATCACAAGGTTCTACAAAGCATGGCTCAAGCTGACCATACACACGACACAGCAAGATCCTGTTCCCATGTTCTACCTCACGTGAGATACCAACAACTTTACAACACTCTTCATCACTGAGAATGTAAACATTGTTGGGCCTACGAGTCTGCACAGTTTGCTTTGGGTTTGTAGGTGTCTTGTCCATTTTGTCTGCTTCCCCAAGACATTTCACAACCTGTGAAAGTGGGTTGCGGCCAGAGCAAACTTGTCGTTTTAGCTGATGCAAGTAATTCTCAAATGGGAATGCACTGCATTCATCAAGACTACTATAGGTGTATGCATCAGATGCAAGATGTACCATGGAGTGGACATTATACACAAGGAACTCCTCCCCATACAAAAGCATTCCCTGTGCAGCAAAGTATGTCAACAATTCCTGTGCATAGGTGTTGTACTGTCTTGCAAGTTTTGGACAAACAAGGATGGCTAACGCCAAACTGAATGTCATGAAGTGCGCATAAAGTTCCTCTTTCAAAATTCCTTTTAGCACAATTTTCCCTGTATAAAGGGCAAACTGTCTGAGCTCTGTAGCTTTCCATCTGTCTATATCCTCCAGTCTTCTTGGCTACCTGGCAAATACATCTGGGATACATCTTCTGAGTTTGCAAAGCTTCACACTGACCTGCTGGACTTGCCCAGTGAACAGTCTGTTTACCTTTTTTCCTCTCAACCATGAAAGAATCATTTTTCGCATGACCCCAAGACAGCACTGATGCATATAGTCTGCGGAAAACTGTCCCACCATGTCCATAGCCAACCGACAAAACGGTAAGACACCAGTATGGTGCTCTTGCTGTGACTAATTCTGAAAGGTTTTGTCTGACCTTAATGTAAGGTTAGTTGTTTCAGGGTAAATCACACGATGACCATCCCACAGTCCTCTCTGTGCACATCTGTCACACCCATAATACCCTGAAAACTGTTTGATGGACTTCACTAGAGCTTTGGCTGGGGCATCACAGGTCACACAACACAGAGTGACTTTTAGTGCTCCATTGTGTGTTTGCAGTCTATGTTCCATAAGACTGTGGAGATCACAAACAACATCATGGATAAAGTCTAGATTAGTTGGCTTTGTCTGACCATAACACAAAACCAAAGGGAACACTGAAGGAGACAGGTTGACTTTGCACAGAACTGGCCAAAGCGACTGGCTGCTACATTTGAACAGAGGCAACCTATCAATGTTGAGGGAAATGTCAATGCTATTGAGTTGTTTTATTAGTGTGTCAGGGTACATTTTTAGGTGTTTCAATAGCTGGTCTTTGACATTAAAGTAGATGTACTTCATCCCTGACCGTTCTTCAAAATCAACCTTTCTGCAGGTTCCAAGCAGACTATTTGCTGTCTTCGGTAGCTCTGGGTGGCCATGCTCCCTCAAAATTTTTAAAACAGCACCAACTGCACTGTGTTTGACATGACACTCATTTGCCCATTGAGCAAGACTACATCTCAGTTCTGAGCCTGTGACCTTGTTACAGTTGCTGCTCTTCTGTACATCAAGTTCAACATCATCAGCCAGAGGCTGTTCTTGCACAGTGTCCCCATCACCACTGAGTGTGTGCATTTGTTCAGGGGAGAACTGTACTTCACTTGGTTCCAAAGGCCCAGATGTAACCATGTCGTGACCTACTGTGTGTGTGAACACAGTCAATGTAGGCTTTTCTAGCAAAGACTCAGATGTCACTGCTGGGTGGCATTTATGCAAAGAGCAGGCTGCCACCGCTGCATGCCTTGAACCCCGGTCTTGCAATCTTTTAGGCCTTTTCCAACAGGCGTTGTATGAATTGCTCAACATTTTTACACTATTTTACAGTATCATATCATCACATCACCATTGCAATCCAGATCTAACAACACCATCAAGCTGTAACCAAATAGATATGCTAAAATGCTATAGCAAGAGCCACAAAGACAATCTCAAAGCCAAGAAACAAATTCAACTTTCCAATTTGAAGTCAAATTATTCACAAAAAGACCCTACCAGGTAGGAATCCATGACTCACTGCTGCCCCCTAAAAGACAGAAACAGCAAACAAAAATAGTTAGTAATTAAATGGGTACCACGATAAACGTTGGATAAATGCCAAGATCAATAGTCGATGGGAAAATGCAATAAACAAGTGAGTAGATATTGCTACAGATTTGGGCTACAGTGTTTGTTTTTATATTGTCAATTTTGCAAAATTGTTTTCCGTTAGTATTCGCGGATCCGGCCCACTATCGAGCACTCTACCCCGTAACTGCATGCACAACCCTTGCTCCACTTTGTTTTTTAATATGTAAAAATTCTCCATGACCACTTAAGCACCCCGAATGATGCTTTTAATACAACAAACAGCACAAAATGTATTTACATAATGTAACCCAGAGGGTGCCGGTGTTGTTATCCTAAAAAAATAACCATTCCGAATGTGGGGGCACTACTAAAAACACAGTTTAAACAGGGGGAAACACAGCTCAGTGGGGGAAGTGCTGCAATGACGGAAGAAAAAAAACATAAATGTTAAGGAAAACAGTGTCAGTTGTAGTGTTATTTAAGAAACATGATTCGTTATCTTCCAATCGCTTGTGACATAAAAGTTATAGTACAAAAGGGGTACCTAGATCATGCGCGATAGGCAGGCGAAAAAAATAAAGGCGGTAAAATTAGAAAAATGGCCGAAGGTAGTGATGTGTCGGTCACGAACGAAATGGTTTTTCTTAATGCCAATCTTCACTAAAGATTAGCTAAAACTGTTACCTGGATACAGCTTTTTTCTTTTTGTACACCCTGGACATGTCACCAATCCATCGCAGGGCTAACACATAGACAAACAACCACACACACGCACTCCTATGGGCAATTTAAAGACACCAATCAACCTAAGCTGCATGTCTTTGGACTGTGGGAGGAAGCTGGAGTACCTGGAGAGAACCCACGCAAGCATGGGAAGAACATGCAAACTCCGCACAGAAAGGTTGCGAAACCAGAACCATCTCGCTGTGAAGCAACCCACCATGCCACTGTGCTGCCCGCGGTACTGTATGTTAAAAGTATAATTTTTTTATAATCAAATAAATACACACACACACACAGTCAAGGCCAAAAATATTGGCACCCCTGCATTTCTGTCAGATAACACGCCATTTCTCCAAGAAAACTGCTGCAATCACAAATTCTTTTGTATTCTCATGTTTATTGCTTTAGTTTGCATTGGAAAAACACAAAGAGCAAAGAAAAAAAGCCAAATCTGATACATTCCACACAGCTTGTGTGGAATCTGATTTGTGTACTGCATTCACAAAAAAGTGCAGGATCTTGTTGGGAAATTATGACTATCTAAAAACTAGGAAAAAAGATCTCATAATTGCTAAACATCTCCCTGACAGTTCTTCCCCACAAGAGTTTGGAGTTTTAACACCAGTTTCACCCTGAAAAGAAGCAATCTGATCCACAGTGACCAGTGGCACACAATACTCCTCTATTCACTGGATGCCAAATGGTCCAGTCATCCCCCCTCTTTTGCTAGTTATCTCAGCCTTTTCTCTTTGTATCTATTTTTCCCTGACCACGACAGAAGCTGCTGCTAGTGAGTCAGATTAGCATCCAGCCACTGAAGGGGCAATTTAAATATAGACAAAGAAAAAGCTGTTTAGTCTCTATCTGGCACCAAAAGTCACAGAAATGAGAGGAAACTGGGTGGACAGATATGGCACTAAAAGAGCCATTTGTCTATAATGACCAACACGATCCAAAACCTTTACATCACCCGACACACACCTGGTGGTTAAAAACCCCGTTTCCTGCAGTGTGACAAACTCAGAATATACATTTTTTCTACCTTACCCACATTTTCAAATGGTGACTTCACCTAATTAGTTTTAGCATTATGTATGACTTACAATTTTTTTAAGATCAACTTGTCCAGGTTGACAGTCTTGCCTTGCAGGAGCGCTAATAGTAGCTATGTAGTTATTTTGTCATTATATTGAACTCCTTCAAAAACATATTAAAAAAAATTATAAGATTACACTGGAACCTCGGTTTTCATGATTGAGCTGTTCACAAAAGTCACATGAAAACCGAATGTAGGAAAACTGAAGCAATATTTCCAATAAGAAATAATGTAAATCCAATTAATCTGTTGCAGACACCAAAAAATTAACAAAAAATACATTTTATAAAGAATATTTATATTTGTACAAACAGAATACAATGAGAACAAGAGAAATGTATTTTCTGCAAAAAATACATATGGATGCTGAGTGCTGAAGGATCGCCCTGAAAACACTGAACATTTTGACACCTCAATGGCTTTTCTAGATAAAGGTATGCTGAAGTAGAATTTTCCATTCATTTGAATGGGGCAAAACTTTCAAAATAAAGCTAAATATTTCAAAAGTATGAAGTTTACAAAAATTCTGAAGAAAAGCATGAATGTCCTTGACGAGATGAACATTTTGATAGCTGAAATAGCTGAAACTATGCTGAAGTAGAATTTTCCCATTTATTTGAAGAAGGCAAAATTTTCAGAATAAACCTAAATATTGTAAAAGTATGAAGTTTAGAAAAATTCTGAAGAGAAGCATGAATGTCCTTGAAGAGCTGAACTTCTTGATAGCTGAAATAGCTGAAAGTATGCAGAAGTTGAATTTCCCATTCATTTAAATAGGGCAAAATTTTCAGAATAAAGCTAAATATTTCAAGAGTATGAAGTTTACAAAAATTCTGAAGAGAAGCATGAATGTCCTTGAAGAGCTGAACTTCTTGACAGCTGTAATAGCTGAAAGTATGCTGAAGTAGAATTTTCCCACTCATTTGAATGGGGAAACACTTTAAGAATAAAGCTAAATATTTAAAAGCATGAAGTTTATAAAACTTCTGAATAGCAGCATGAATGTCCTTGAAGAGCTGAACATTTTGATAGCTGAAAATATGCAGAAGAATTTTCCCATTCATTTTAATGGGGCAAAACTTTCAAAATAAAGCTAAATATTTAAAAGTATGAAGTTTAGGAAACTTCTGAACAGAAGCATGAATGCCATTGAGGAGCTGAACATTTTGATAGCTGCAATTATGCTGAAAAAGAATTTTCCCATTCAGTTGAATGGGGCAAGATTTTCAAAATAAAGCTAAATATTTCAAAAGGATGAAGTTCAGAAAAATTCTGAAGAGAAGCATGAATGTCCTTGAAGGAGCTGAACATTTTGATAGCTGAAACAGCTGAAAATATGCAGAAGTTGAATTTCCCATTCATTTGAATGGGGAAAAACTTTTAGAATAAAGCTAAATATTTAAAAGTATTAAGTTTAGAAAACTTCTGAATAGAAGCATGAATGTCCTTGAAGAGCTGAACATTTTGATAGCTGGAATTATGCAGATGTAGAATTTTCCCATTCAGTTGAATGGGGCAAGATTTTCAAAATAAAGCTAAACTTTTTAAAATTATGAAGTGTAGAAAAATTCTGAAGAGAAGCATGAATGTCCTTGAAGAGCTGAACTTCTTGACAGCTGTAATAGCTGAAAGTATGCTGAAGTAGAATTTTCCCACTCATTTGAATGGGGAAACACTTTAAGAATAAAGCTAAATATTTAAAAGCATGAAGTTTATAAAACTTCTGAATAGCAGCATGAATGTCCTTGAAGAGCTGAACATTTTGATAGCTGAAAATATGCAGAAGAATTTTCCCATTCATTTTAATGGGGCAAAACTTTCAAAATAAAGCTAAATATTT
>NW_018128238.1:151548-156132 GCF_001952655.1 Monopterus albus | reverse complement strand
AGCGGCTGGCTGCTACATTTGAACAGAGGCAACCTATCAATGTTGAGGGAAATGTCAATGCTATTGAGTTGTTTTATTAGTGTGTCAGGGTACATTTTTAGGTGTTTCAATAGCTGGTCTTTGACATTAAAGTAGATGTACTTCATCCCTGACCGTTCTTCAAAATCAACCTTTCTGCAGGTTCCAAGCAGACTATTTGCTGTCTTCGGTAGCTCTGGGTGGCCATGCTCCCTCAAAATTTTTAAAACAGCACCAACTGCACTGTGTTTGACATGACACTCATTTGCCCATTGAGCAAGACTACATCTCAGTTCTGAGCCTGTGACCTTGTTACAGTTGCTGCTCTTCTGTACATCAAGTTCAACATCATCAGCCAGAGGCTGTTCTTGCACAGTGTCCCCATCACCACTGAGTGTGTGCATTTGTTCAGGGGAGAACTGTACTTCACTTGGTTCCAAAGGCCCAGATGTAACCATGTCGTGACCTACTGTGTGTGTGAACACAGTCAATGTAGGCTTTTCTAGCAAAGACTCAGATGTCACTGCTGGGTGGCATTTATGCAAAGAGCAGGCTGCCACCGCTGCATGCCTTGAACCCCGGTCTTGCAATCTTTTAGGCCTTTTCCAACAGGCGTTGTATGAATTGCTCAACATTTTTACACTATTTTACAGTATCATATCATCACATCACCATTGCAATCCAGATCTAACAACACCATCAAGCTGTAACCAAATAGATATGCTAAAATGCTATAGCAAGAGCCACAAAGACAATCTCAAAGCCAAGAAACAAATTCAACTTTCCAATTTGAAGTCAAATTATTCACAAAAAGACCCTACCAGGTAGGAATCCATGACTCACTGCTGCCCCCTAAAAGACAGAAACAGCAAACAAAAATAGTTAGTAATTAAATGGGTACCACGATAAACGTTGGATAAATGCCAAGATCAATAGTCGATGGGAAAATGCAATAAACAAGTGAGTAGATATTGCTACAGATTTGGGCTACAGTGTTCGTTTTTATATTGTCAATTTTGCAAGATTGTTTCCCGTTAGTATTTGTGGATGTGACCCACTATCGAGCACTCTACCCCATAACTGTGACCGCGGTGCATGCACAACCCTTGCTCCACTTTGTTTTTTAATATGTAAAAATTCTCCATGACCACTTAAGCACCCCGAATGATGCTTTTAATACAACAAACAGCACAAAATGTATTTACATAATGTAACCCAGAGGGTGCCGGTGTTGTTATCCTAAAAAAATAACCATTCCGAATGTGGGGGCACTACTAAAAACACAGTTTAAACAGGGGGAAACACAGCTCAGTGGGGGAAGTGCTGCAATGACGGAAGAAAAAAAACATAAATGTTAAGGAAAACAGTGTCAGTTGTAGTGTTATTTAAGAAACATGATTCGTTATCTTCCAATCGCTTGTGACATAAAAGTTATAGTACAAAAGGGGTACCTAGATCATGCGCGATAGGCAGGCGAAAAAAATAAAGGCGGTAAAATTAGAAAAATGGCCGAAGGTAGTGATGTGTCGGTCACGAACGAAATGGTTTTTCTTAATGCCAATCTTCACTAAAGATTAGCTAAAACTGTTACCTGGATACAGCTTTTTTCTTTTTGTACACCCTGGACATGTCACCAATCCATCGCAGGGCTAACACATAGACAAACAACCACACACACGCACTCCTATGGGCAATTTAAAGACACCAATCAACCTAAGCTGCATGTCTTTGGACTGTGGGAGGAAGCTGGAGTACCTGGAGAGAACCCACGCAAGCATGGGAAGAACATGCAAACTCCGCACAGAAAGGTTGCGAAACCAGAACCATCTCGCTGTGAAGCAACCCACCATGCCACTGTGCTGCCCGCGGTACTGTATGTTAAAAGTATAATTTTTTTATAATCAAATAAATACACACACACACACAGTCAAGGCCAAAAATATTGGCACCCCTGCATTTCTGTCAGATAACACGCCATTTCTCCAAGAAAACTGCTGCAATCACAAATTCTTTTGTATTCTCATGTTTATTGCTTTAGTTTGCATTGGAAAAACACAAAGAGCAAAGAAAAAAAGCCAAATCTGATACATTCCACACAGCTTGTGTGGAATCTGATTTGTGTACTGCATTCACAAAAAAGTGCAGGATCTTGTTGGGAAATTATGACTATCTAAAAACTAGGAAAAAAGATCTCATAATTGCTAAACATCTCCCTGACAGTTCTTCCCCACAAGAGTTTGGAGTTTTAACACCAGTTTCACCCTGAAAAGAAGCAATCTGA
The DNA here is from genome assembly GCF_001952655.1 of Monopterus albus. Taxonomy (NCBI): domain Eukaryota; kingdom Metazoa; phylum Chordata; class Actinopteri; order Synbranchiformes; family Synbranchidae; genus Monopterus; species Monopterus albus. Next base: position 153,833 of record NW_018128238.1, on the reverse strand, counting down.
TCCACAGTGACCAGTGGCACACAATACTCCTCTATTCACTGGATGCCAAATGGTCCAGTCATCCCCCCTCTTTTGCTAGTTATCTCAGCCTTTTCTCTTTGTATCTATTTTTCCCTGACCACGACAGAAGCTGCTGCTAGTGAGTCAGATTAGCATCCAGCCACTGAAGGGGCAATTTAAATATAGACAAAGAAAAAGCTGTTTAGTCTCTATCTGGCACCAAAAGTCACAGAAATGAGAGGAAACTGGGTGGACAGATATGGCACTAAAAGAGCCATTTGTCTATAATGACCAACACGATCCAAAACCTTTACATCACCCGACACACACCTGGTGGTTAAAAACCCCGTTTCCTGCAGTGTGACAAACTCAGAATATACATTTTTTCTACCTTACCCACATTTTCAAATGGTGACTTCACCTAATTAGTTTTAGCATTATGTATGACTTACAATTTTTTTAAGATCAACTTGTCCAGGTTGACAGTCTTGCCTTGCAGGAGCGCTAATAGTAGCTATGTAGTTATTTTGTCATTATATTGAACTCCTTCAAAAACATATTAAAAAAAATTATAAGATTACACTGGAACCTCGGTTTTCATGATTGAGCTGTTCACAAAAGTCACATGAAAACCGAATGTAGGAAAACTGAAGCAATATTTCCAATAAGAAATAATGTAAATCCAATTAATCTGTTGCAGACACCAAAAAATTAACAAAAAATACATTTTATAAAGAATATTTATATTTGTACAAACAGAATACAATGAGAACAAGAGAAATGTATTTTCTGCAAAAAATACATATGGATGCTGAGTGCTGAAGGATCGCCCTGAAAACACTGAACATTTTGACACCTCAATGGCTTTTCTAGATAAAGGTATGCTGAAGTAGAATTTTCCATTCATTTGAATGGGGCAAAACTTTCAAAATAAAGCTAAATATTTCAAAAGTATGAAGTTTACAAAAATTCTGAAGAAAAGCATGAATGTCCTTGACGAGATGAACATTTTGATAGCTGAAATAGCTGAAACTATGCTGAAGTAGAATTTTCCCATTTATTTGAAGAAGGCAAAATTTTCAGAATAAACCTAAATATTGTAAAAGTATGAAGTTTAGAAAAATTCTGAAGAGAAGCATGAATGTCCTTGAAGAGCTGAACTTCTTGATAGCTGAAATAGCTGAAAGTATGCAGAAGTTGAATTTCCCATTCATTTAAATAGGGCAAAATTTTCAGAATAAAGCTAAATATTTCAAGAGTATGAAGTTTACAAAAATTCTGAAGAGAAGCATGAATGTCCTTGAAGAGCTGAACTTCTTGACAGCTGTAATAGCTGAAAGTATGCTGAAGTAGAATTTTCCCACTCATTTGAATGGGGAAACACTTTAAGAATAAAGCTAAATATTTAAAAGCATGAAGTTTATAAAACTTCTGAATAGCAGCATGAATGTCCTTGAAGAGCTGAACATTTTGATAGCTGAAAATATGCAGAAGAATTTTCCCATTCATTTTAATGGGGCAAAACTTTCAAAATAAAGCTAAATATTTAAAAGTATGAAGTTTAGGAAACTTCTGAACAGAAGCATGAATGCCATTGAGGAGCTGAACATTTTGATAGCTGCAATTATGCTGAAAAAGAATTTTCCCATTCAGTTGAATGGGGCAAGATTTTCAAAATAAAGCTAAATATTTCAAAAGGATGAAGTTCAGAAAAATTCTGAAGAGAAGCATGAATGTCCTTGAAGGAGCTGAACATTTTGATAGCTGAAACAGCTGAAAATATGCAGAAGTTGAATTTCCCATTCATTTGAATGGGGAAAAACTTTTAGAATAAAGCTAAATATTTAAAAGTATTAAGTTTAGAAAACTTCTGAATAGAAGCATGAATGTCCTTGAAGAGCTGAACATTTTGATAGCTGGAATTATGCAGATGTAGAATTTTCCCATTCAGTTGAATGGGGCAAGATTTTCAAAATAAAGCTAAACTTTTTAAAATTATGAAGTGTAGAAAAATTCTGAAGAGAAGCATGAATGTCCTTGAAGAGCTGAACTTCTTGACAGCTGTAATAGCTGAAAGTATGCTGAAGTAGAATTTTCCCACTCATTTGAATGGGGAAACACTTTAAGAATAAAGCTAAATATTTAAAAGCATGAAGTTTATAAAACTTCTGAATAGCAGCATGAATGTCCTTGAAGAGCTGAACATTTTGATAGCTGAAAATATGCAGAAGAATTTTCCCATTCATTTTAATGGGGCAAAACTTTCAAAATAAAGCTAAATATTT
>NW_018128238.1:134558-148285 GCF_001952655.1 Monopterus albus | reverse complement strand
CTCTTCATGGTTCCCATTTGCCTGCGGGATCCTAAGGTACTTGTAGCTGTCCTCAACATCTGCTATGTTGCCTTCTGGTAGTACAATCCCCTCAGTTCTGACTACCTTTCCTCTCCTTGTTACCATTCGACCACACTCCTGGCATACATCTTGATATCATCCATGTAGAGGAGGTGGCTGATGGTTGCTCCATTCTGTAGTCAGTATCCATAACCAGGTCGCGCCGAGCAGACCTGACAGATACCTCTGTAATTTACAGTTTATCATAAACCAGGGAGTGCTGGAGACATAAACACATAGCCCACGCTACCCTGACCAGCAGTGGATTACTTATTCACATCTTTTCCTTAAGTAATGTGTTAATTCGATGATCGAACAATGCTCCATTAAAAGAAAAATTCCTGCATTCAAGCCTCTTCTTAATTAGAAGTGCATACTGTCAGTCTCATCATTCATTTATAATGTCAAAAGTAAAAATACTTGTTCTGCAGTACAACATCCCCTGTTACTGATATGACATTGCAACTATGTATAAAGAGAATTTTAATTTTGTTGCTGGAGTTAGTTATAACCATGTTAAATACAGGGGTCATGAGATCATTCAGTTCTGAGATGATTAAAAGCAGGAACAAAAAACCCATAATATTCTGACACAACAATTACATTTTTGTGCTATACTAAAGAATGCTGTTGTGCAAAATATAGGTGAATCTTCCCTCACAAGGACATTGGACATTAAATCTTTAATAACATTTAGAGGGAATATCTCATTATTAGAACTGTTAACAACTCAAAGATTTGTGAATTGTGAGAAGTGACATCAACTAGACACTTCTTTTCATTAAGGAGTGACAAGTACCTGAGGTTTAGAAGCACTGGTTACATTTTTAATGACTTACTGCATTTCATAAGCTAAGCTTAAATGTAGAATCTTAATCAGCAAAGTAACTTGTAACTGTGGCTAGAGTAGAAATATAAAGTAGCACAAAATGGAAATACTCAAGTGAAGTGCTAGTACCTGGCACATGCAATCTGAGCATCCACGTGTTCTGTGGCGTGCATTCACAACACCAGGACAGGCTACTACTGTATTCTGAATCTGTACATTCTTTTGCACTGCTTTCAAATACAGTCACAATTAACAACAACCAACAAGGAAGTGAGTTTGGTGACACAGGACTCAGTGTTTTCAAGAGGAGACTGCTATGACGGGTGTAACTTGCAGGAAACTATGATTATTGGTCGAATTTGCGCAAAAGTTGTGGTGATTGGACAAAACTGTGTGGTTGTGCAGAATTCTCAAGGATTGTTTGAATTTGCATTGATTGTTGTGATCGCAACGTATCCTGGAGGGGCTGCTTAATGTACTGTGTTTATATAGGAATATGTATATGTCGTTATATATTGACTTTTACACCTCCTGTTTAAGCCTGTTTTGTAACTTTTTATATTGTATTTAAAGGTATAGTAGTTTCTTTCACCTTCCAATGGCGACATTCAAAGGTTCTGATGCTGTTTGTCAATCATCCTGAAGAGAACAGGATCATCAACAACCCTCCACTGCCCCCTGATGGCCAAGAAGAAGAAGCAGAGATGGATGTTGGTTTAGATGATGAGGATGTGTTTCATGTGGCTGAGCTTCATAGAGATGGTGGAGGTGATGAGGGCCATGGTATCTTTGAGCGTCCCAGGAGCAGGAGAGAAGAGGAAAGAAAGGAGGAACTGAATCCCAATGATGACCAAAACATCAGATCTCCCTCTCCTTCACTTCAGCAGGGTCCAGCTGTTCACAATCCTGTTATTCATCCTGTTCCCCTTTATGCTTATCCTGATGATCTTTTTAATGCTTTTCCTTATGTCCCTCCTTATGCTCCTCCTCATTTTGCACCTCACGCTTTTCCTTATGCTGCTCCTTACGCTGACCCTGTTGCCTTCCTTCATGCAGCTCCTCCTGCTCCTGAGCAGCCAGACCATGGACTTGGTGCCGCTGGTGTGAATGAGATCCCTGTACCTGAGGTGTCTGGTCTCAATTACCCCGAGACACTTGGGCCGCTCAGCTCAGAGAGGTGTTTAGGCAGCTCTCTGGATGAAGACCCTGCAGCTCCCTCAACGTCTGGCCTCAGGTCTTCCACAATGAGAAACAGGGAAGAGAGCGAGGAGGAGGAGGCTGCTGCTAAGAGGCAAAGGTGGTCTGATAGAGCAACTCAGACTAGCTCCACAGCACTCCACAGGGCTGCTAATCCACACCTCTCGTATCAAACCAAAGTATCTCACAGGATAGCCACAATATCTTTTTTTTTACCACTGGCCTATGCGGCTGGCAGGACCACTGATTCACTTGGCCTACATGTAGCCTTTGTGTCTAGCGAGGCTTGTGACACCGCAGGTAGCGTCTTGCACAGGGGTCTTTTTCTACTATCATCACCAACATTTCGGCACAGTGGCTGGATCGACATTTCTTTCACCCCGAGGACTGTATATTTTGTTGTGCAATTCTCTATGCTTCTCTATGTTGTTTCACTGTAAATAGTTAAAATTTTATAAATATTATACAACCAGAGATTGGATGTTTTTGTAAAATTGAGATGGGTATTTTTTTTCTGTACTGTAAAATGTATTTTTTTAACACTCTGGGTATAATAAGCCACATTAATAATAAACATTTGATATAATGTATGTTTTGTACATTAGTAATTCATTTTACACATAATTTTACATTATTTTTGGTAATAAATAATTTTAAGCAACAAAAAATCTGAGGAGACACTTGGGAGTTGAAAGAGCTGGCTCTTTTTAGTGAGCCGAGCCATAAGAACGGGCTCTCTTAAAAGAGCCGGAATTCCCACTAGCCGAAGGTCAATGCAACCGATAGAGAGCACTTTTCTTTAGCGGTCATTGCCAAATTGTTGTACCCTGATTTGTTTCACATAATGTACTTACATTGTACGTTTAAGGCAATGATCGTGTTTCTAAGGAAAAAACCCACAAAATGATATTTACTTTAACACTGCTGCTATCCAGCGTCTTCTAGATGTGCGAACACGTACTGACCGAGAAATCAAAAACAAATCATTTCTGCCCCTCCTGACTTACATCAAGAGCCCCTTCTTCTGACCAACCAAGAACCAATTAGTCCCTCCCATCCTTCTGAGTGACACACAAATTTTTATGGTCTAAAAAAAACCCACAACAACTGTGTTGAGATTTTTGCTGGAGTGAAGAGAGTGGTTTGGTCAGACATGATCACGTAGAAAAGAAAAACATATTGTACACAGAATTAATAGGAAATTAGTAGAAGATAGTCAAGATCTTTATGCAAATTTAGACCTTTATCTTAAGTCTGACTAAGTTCCAGCAGGCTTGGTCTACATCTTTATGCTCTCTCAAATTCCACTGGTTCCATTTACATTTACACCCTCTACATTGGGGAATTCCAGCTGGGCTCATATCTTTACAGAGCATAAGGTACAATTTGGAGTTTCAGCTGGAGGTTGATTCAAGACAAAGCTACAACCAGGAAGTTAATAAACATGCCCTATTACTTTTTGTTACCATGATAATTATTAAACCAAGATTCACTTTTATGCAGTGTTTTGAGAAGGTTCTTGGAATGTTGGAATAATGTAAGTTCTACCTCTGTATAACATGTAACATTGCCTGAAAATTATTTAAGAAACATTGCAGTGAGAATGTTTTGAGAAGGTTACCGGAATGTTGCAGCCACAATGTTCTAACGTCGTCTAATAAATAACATTGCGTGAATGTTATGCAAGACACGTTACACTGACAACATTCTGAGAAGGTTCTCGGAATGTTGCAGCCACAATGTTCTAACATTGTCTAATAAATAACATTACGTGACTGTTATGCAAGACATGTTACAAGGACAACATTCTGAGAAGGTTTTCGGAATGTTGCAGCCACAATGTTCTAACATCGTCTAATAAATAACATTGCGTGAATGTTAAGCAAGACACGTTACAAGGACAACATTCTGAGAAGGTTCTCGAAACGTTGCAGTCAGAACATTTTAGGTTCGTTAAATATGCAACGTTGCTTCAATGTTTGCAAACAAACATCGAATTCACAACATTCTAAGAACAATTTTTGATTATTTCAGGTAGAACGTTATAAATCGGTGGAAAAATAGCATTGCAGCAACATTTTTTTATCAGTGAATACGTCCTTAGAGCATTAATGGAATGTTTTTGTTAGGTATTTTTAGTTAGATAGATATTGGTTAGGTACTTGTTGTATTAGGAATGTTTAGAGTAGACAGGGTGTCTAGCTCATGGCTGTTAGAATGCTTAGTCATTCTCATGAGTGCTGCAGGATGCTTATGGTCAAGGATAACTGGATAGAAAGTTGATGACTGCTAGGAGACAGGAATATTATTATTATATAACTGTAGCCATAGCCATAATATTTTCTTATGTTTAATGTCATGACATGTCACTAGTGGTCGTGTTAGAATGTTTTAGCTACACACCACATAATCAACAAACAATCACACATTGATTTTCCTCATGCTTTGACTACTGCTATGGCCAGCTGCAAAGCTGGCACCGGGAGACGTCACGGTTTGGCGTTCCTGTGTAGAATGGGGTTAGCCCAAAGTGATATAATGTATAGGCCTGTTGTGGTTCGGGGTCTTTCATCTTTCAGCTGCCTGCGTGCATGTTGGAGGTGCAAGATACCTGAGCGTGTAATGTTAATTTTTACCTGTGTTCATTGAATAAATCAGCACTGTTTTGAAGTTACTTGGACTGCTTCGTCTCTCAGAGTTAGCATGGTAAAAAGCACCGGATACAACAGTTCCATGTGTAACCTTTGTAGAACTCGTAGAGAATGTTACTAAAAGTTGTGGGAACGTTCCTTCCTAGACTGGGGTTAGGCTAAGTCTCTGGGAAATTAATGTAAGTCAGGGTAGTGTTCACTGAATGTATGGAAACTCTGTGTGTGTTTGTATGTTGTGTGTACATGTGTGTGTGTATGTAACAGAACAAGAGGGTGATGTGAGTGTTGTGGAAATCAATAAGGATCATATCATACAATCATATGTGTGAATTTAACTTTTCCACCACAGTGAGAAAACTGCAGTGGATATCCACCAGGGTGGATGTATGTATGTGACTGAGCAGACAGCAAGATCTGAGGCAGATCTCTACTTCAACATGTGGACGTATGTGTCAGGTTGGTAGAGTGAGAGACCACAGAATATTGATCAACCTAGCACAGTTCAGTCACAATAAAACCCTACTATGAATTCAGCATTATGCAACCAATTAGCATCAAATAACATACAATAAAACAAACAAGCGATCAGATGTGTATTTCTCCATCATTTCTATCGAACTGCTCAGAGCTAATTCTATGAGGGTGAACATGTGATGTCGGGTCCAAACTGGTCAGCTGGATCATCTTGTGTCTGTGTGTGAAGTGATGGAATCAGAGGGTTCATCAATGTTCGCTTTGAAAGATTTGAGTCTTATAGACTCTAGTTACTTTATCAGTTTTAGTTACTTCTCATGCCTTCAGTTCCCTTTAGTTACCTTTCATAATTTTATCTTATCCGACTACAGCTGTATTGATTATTGTGCATTACTGAGCCCTGGTTATTTTCTAATACATTCATTCTCCTTGCTTATATGTCTTACAATTTGAATGAGGTAGAATCTGCTTACTTTCTATAACCTTTGAATGTCTGCATCTCCCAGGCAACCAGACGACCTATTTACATCTCAACAAAGCCCCACTAGTCCACACCTGGACACACTAAGCATATCCCAAGTTCTGCCCCACCAGGGGGTATCTTGCACACACAGAGGGTTGTATCACCTGAAGACGACCACTTGGCCAGCTTATTGTCTCAAACACACACACACACACACACACACACACACACACACACACCTATACCCAGACAAGGAGGCTCCGGTTCACACTAAATGGAGAATAGTGCAAGACTTGATTCTTATAGGCCCTAGTTACTTTATAATCTTTAGTTACTTTTCAGTTCTCCATTGTCTTTCAGTTACTGTTCATATGTTTACCTTCCTTGCTTACACATGGTAAAACTGTACTGATGATTGACCACACAGATGGGGGGCTGCGGCACAGAAAACCCATTGTTTGGCTGCCGCCTGGAAAGTCATACGACAACACATACACACCTGGTTTCGTGGTACTTCTGTCCAGGGCGGACCTAGCCCAAAATGCATAAATGTAATGTGAAAACATGACTCGGGATTCAGAAGTTGGAATTTCCTGCGGGAGCTCTATCTCTCTGAATCCAGCGCTGTGAGACTTTCTTGTAACCAGACTTTCAGTAAACTTTCTGTTGATTTTAAACAGTCCTCTCCTGTCATCACTTCTCGTGCTCCAACTAAAGAATTGGGTTGATTTCTGACAAAGAGGTTAGAATCTAACAGCTTCTTTTCCTCCTGAAGCTGTGGTTTGCTGTAGGCATGAACTGGGGATAACAGCTACTTGTTACTGAACAAAGCTAAGTTATCTCACGTTAAAGTGGTAAGGTAAGGCGTGGTGTCCGTGGTCCTTTATTCAGTGCAGAAAGGCATCCTCTTAAAGCAGAGCAGAGAGCAAACAACATCTCTATACTGATTTTGTTATTACCAAACCAAAGACATTACATTTTGGTTCTGTGTGTCCATGTGTTGGTTAGCAGGATCACAGGCAAACAGCTGGATGGATCATCACCATACTTGGTACAGACATTGTTCGGGACCAACCATAGATTATATTTTGTTTAGATTTTGGCTGAAAAACATCAAAGTAAAGGTCACAAAAATAATGAAAAAATCATAAAAGCCCCTATCTATAATAACATGGGGTAATTTTAAAATTCATATTTCCATCAAAAGTTATCAAAATCATTTGAAATTTGACACACCTGTTAGAAATAACCCAATTCTTTTGTTGGAAGTGCAAGAAATGAAGACAGGAGAGGACTGTTTAAAATCAACAGGAAGTTTACTCGTTACTCAAAGTCTGGGCACAGGTGAAGCCATACAGCACTGGGATCAGAGAGACAGAGCTCCCGCAGGAGATCCATTCTCTGAACCCCGAGTTACATGTTTTCTTTGCAATTATCTGCTTGGGCTAGGCCCGCCCTGGGCAGAGGTACAACATTCCACACTTCGTAATCCTATTGGACATTTGGTGTAAGCAGGAGCTCACACCTCCTTGCTGGAATGTGGTGAAATCCAGGTATGTGTGTGTTTGTGTGTGTGTGTGTGTTTCTCAGGTGGCAGCTTGATCTTGATCAATGAACACTGAACAATGGGTGGTCTGCGTTGCAGGCCCCTTGTGTGTGTGATACTAATTAGTATGCTAAACTGGCCAGGTGGTTATCTCAGGTTGTGGGCCCCCTGCCTTTGCAGGACACCCCATGACAAAACAGAACTTGGAATATGCTAAGTGGGTCGAGGTGTGGATGCAAAACAGGCCAACGGGTCTTTGTTAAAATGTAAATAGGCTGTCTGGTTACTTGGAGATGCAGACATCCTGTCTCTACAGAAGTTACAGCATACAGACCCACTGTTACACTCAGCACAATACAGCAGTCTTCAATACAGTTTTAATATGTATAAGCAAGGAAAATAAAGGTATGGAAAATAACTAAAAGAAAATGAAGAACTGAAAAGTAACTAAAGGAAACTAGAGTTATGAAAAATAACTAAAGGGAACTAAAGGTATGAGAAGTAACTAAAGCTTATAAAGTAACTAGAGCCTATAAGAATCAAATCTTACACACCTATGTGGGGTAGCACTGTCTATCACCAGACCAAATGTCATCCAGATATGATGGTCATTTAAAATTAACATTGAAAACTCTATTTAATGCATTTTTCTGCCATAACCTGGCCTATAATGAAGACGGAACCTTGAAATGTTCACGTAAGATGCACAGTATAACTGCCCATCACATCCTAAAAAAAATGATCTGGATCCGATCAGGAACAAAGATTTTAGGACACATTTTATGCTTTTCTTGTCATTTTTCATAAGGGACCCATGCTCTTGTTGAAGATATGAGTCATGAGTCCTGCTTATTGTAAATCCAGTGGACTACTGTAATAGTGAATCTGTGGGTGGAGTTAAGGAGGGAGGTAGGTAAGTGTGGGGTTGTGGGAAACTCAAGTCGCAACCTCCAAGGTTGACAAATGAAGCTACTAAGGAAGTGTTAAAACCTGCAGTTCCTAGAATGGCCACTTGAGGCTGGCTCCATAAGGGAGTCAATCCCACTAGACTCCCATGTTATGGAAGAAATAAACATGTTTACAGGTACAAAAATGCTTTAGGTCTCAGTAGCTAATTTCTCCTTCCATTACAACTGTACGGGGTGGATTTTTCTGTAACTTGCTTGTTTAAACAGCCCATGGCTTTTCCTTGTTTTCTGACTTATCTACAATGTTCCAACGGTGAATTATTATCTTAGATGGGACCTAAATCTCAAAATATGAGGTGCACATATGTTTGAATACTTCTTTGCAGTAGCAATTCGGTTTATACATGTCTTGCAAACTCTTGCTCGTGAGACTTTTTCTCTAATAAAATTAAGTATTATGCGATAGTTTAAGGATTTCCTTGAATGGTCATAATCTCCAGGTGGTTGCACGTTCATGTGAGCTTGCCTGATATCCACCGGTGCCATTTGAAAAGCAGAATGTTTCAGCTGTTCATGGTGTTGTGGATATATTTTCCCTCCTGCGGCTGCACTGTGACCAGAGGATGTGGAGTAAAATACAGGGCCTGAGGTTACTGCATGTCCGGGAATGTTCCTGTACAGGGACTTGCTGTTTTACCTGACCAGGTGTATCCTACAAGCAGCCGGCCAGTAAAGCCCCCTCCGCGATTAGTGATCAGCTGATCGATGCTGGATTCCCCCTGAGCACAGTACCTGTTTGTTTTGACTGCATGAGGCCAGTGTGTCTGCCGCGTGTGATGTGTTGCTGGTTAACAAACAGATTAATGATCCATGATGTTATTGTTGGCGCTACGCTACCTGTTGGAATTTATTTCACTACTTTTGGACTGTATGTGATTGTGTGGGGGAACATGCAGTGACCACCGGTTGGATTTACTGACCTTGGAGCTACTTGAAAGGGAGTGATGTTTCCACTACTTGGTGGGTCAACCGTAACGCGAGGGATTTTTTAGGGGAAGACACAGTGATCACCTGTTGGATTTAACACTTGAAATTTACACTACTTGGTGGAATGTAATGGTAAGTTAAAGAAACACATCTCACATGCCTGTTAATGCATTGTTTCTGTAGAGAACTGTTGTAAAGCTGGAGAAGTTACTATGTCTGCATTATGCCAGTTAAAATATGGGCTTTCTCAATTACCACTTTGTTTAGTGTTACACATCTCTTTTCATTGGTACATAAACCGTTGTTTACCTATCTAATTAATGCCATTGTGGTTCATTGTGGTTCATTGTTCTGTTTACTGTCAATGCAATTCCAGCAGCAGGAGGTGTGTGCATTCATAGACTACCTTCTCATTTTTAGGAAGAGGCTCTTCGGTTTTATGAAATAATTACAGACTATTTGGAGTTCTGATGGGTCCTGAGCTAATCTAGAGGTACTCAATATTAAACATTAAATGGAAATAGTGAGGTGAAAGGTTACACAAAATTAAGGGCGTGGCCGCTTTAAGTGGCAAGTGGGTGGGTCCCTCTACAGATGGCTAGCCATTAGTGGGTGATGTCAGAGGATTCATCCATCTTTTACATACATTCAGTGCAGAAACATGAGTTCATGTGGCTGTAAAACCTCTACACATACTTTATTTATCACGCTCACATTACACATCGCCTCGACAATATGTCACATGTGATTAACTGACTGCTTTTTTGAACATTGTGTTAATGTTAATCGATTCTTTATACATCTCTGCAACAGTATGCATATACCATCCAGTTTAGCCCTTTTCCCTGTATTCTTTTTTATTTAATGCTGCTGTGAGACAGGGCATAATCTACTCTTGGCTAATCTGTTAAATGAACATTTAAATTGATTACAGTTGCAGTGTTAGTGGCAATGCAATTTTTGCGGTAATCAAGCACCCTAATTGATCACTGGATAACTGGAAGGTCAGCACACAGAATGACTCAGCTGACTGATTATGCAGCACTAAAAAGTCTACTAGCCTATCTGTTTCATATTGTTGCCAATTAAATGAGCAGCAGGAGAAAAAAGGTTTTTAAGCTTGATGTTCAGGTAACAGTATAAATGGACCCATGTCCTCTGGGCAATGAATATAGTAGGCTACATTTACTCAAATACTGAAGTTCAGTACAGTTGTAGGATACTTATTTCTTACTGGAGTATTTGAATGTTATTATGTTATACTTCTACTCCACTATATTTCAGAGGGAAACATTGGCTCTCATTCACCGACTGTTCATAAGAACACATTTGTTAGGACGTTTTCACGAAGATTCTGGCATTCCCCAATGTTTTGTTATCAGGGATTTGTTCTTAGTGTTAGGTAATTTTGTAGTCAGATAGATATTTGTTAGAGATTTGTTGTATTAGAAATGTTTAGTGGAGCCAGGTTGTCTAGCTCAGGCTGTTAAATGCTTAGTCATTCTTATGAGTTCTGCAGGCTGCATAGAGGCCAAGGACAACTAAATAGAGACAGTTTGCAGGCAGGAGGTTATTGCTATTATTATGATATGTGTAACTGTAATGGTAATCATAATATTTTCTTATGTGTAATGTCATGTCAAAATGTTCTAGATACACACCACTAATCAACAGCCACACACCTTGACTTTATTCATGTTTTGACTATTGTTATGGTCAGCTGCAAAGCTGGCATATCAGGTGACGTCACGGTTTGACGTTCCTGGGTAGAATGGGCTATCCCAGCCAAGTGATAAAATTGTATAGGCATTATGGTTCAGGGTCTTTTCATACTTCGTCTGCCTGCGTGCAGGTCGGAGGTGGAAGAGATCTGGACGTGTAATGTTAATTTTACCTGTGATTCTTTGAATAAACCAGCACGGTTATTTTTTATATATCCAAGTGGTCTACTTTGTCTTTGTGAGTTCCTGGTTTCAAAGAGCCGGAAGAAGCTTAAAAATAACTTATATTAGGTAAGAACAGAATCTACGTACACTCAGGAGCAGTTACACACATTTGAGCTCTGATATTTGTGTGAAATAACTTATTTAGTTTTGTTCAGTTCTACAGTTCTATAATATTGTCAGATTTAAGTAACAATAACAGTTTTGTCATTCTTGGCATTTCTTTAATATTGGTTCCAATTATTTTACAAAGCAGTCTTTTAAAATGAATAAACACTGCAATAAAAATTACAGCAAACAGTTCACTGTTTAAGGTTTTAAAATTAATTTAGCTTTTATAGTGTGATTATTTGCAGTTTGAATTAGGAAACATTACTTAAAAACCAAACATGTTTAAGTGCATGTTTTTTATTTAGAATTTCAGTTAATTTCTTTAAGTGTCTTGGATATTGTGGGCATCGTTGAGGCTGTTTGTGGAAGCGTTTGCTTGTCCAGCACCACACCGCTCATTCACTGTTCTCCACTTCATCACTACTCAGGCTTTTCTCTGGAGTTCTCTGCTCCGTCATCTATAGATTTTCAATGTAACATTCCTGGCTTTCTTTCGTTTCCATTTCTGTGCGAGCTGCGTGCACATGGCCCTGCAGTCTCGTGCACTTTTATGGGCATGGGTGGGACATTAACCTATGGTAACTAGGAACAACCGGCATGCACGTTCAACTTATAAACACCAGGGATTCATCACTGTAAGAACACGCATGTTCATGAATCAGACTTTTCTTAGGACCTTTCTTAAGAACAACCTCTGAAGAAATTTAAGAAAGCACTTAGTAAGATTCTGGTGAATGTGGCTCCTTGTACTTTTTACTCCACTACATTTGTCTGGCAGCTAGTAGTTATTTTTAAAATGATAATTTTGTAAGATATAACTCATTTTCAAATACTAAATGATGACACACTGTAAGAGGGAAATTAATTGATTAGTGATAAAATGAGTAAAACGAGTATTTGACCAGTATAGAATTAAACCAATAGAGCGCTATTAGAATGTAGTTTGGGTTGATGGAGATCTGCCTGTGATATAGTTTGGCAGAGTGGAAAGGAAATGAGAGGTGGAGATGGAACAGTTGCCTGGAGTTATTCTGGAATTATTATAGAGTTTTTCTGTTTTTGGCTTGCCAAATGACACGTATCATTAATTATGGGACTGTTTTTGCCAAAAGGCTCTGAGAATTAAAACTGGGATTTTCAGGATTCTGTCCCTCCCGCTCCGGTCCCAGGCTTTTATTTTGGAAGTACTTCCTGTTTGGTTCACTTCAGTTTTGGACTCTTTACATTTATCAGCTGGTATTGTTTTCACCTGCATCTCATCACCCAGATTGGCAACACCTGCCACACAAGCATATAGGCAACTTCCCCACACCAGGAAGTTGCCAGATTGTTCTAGACCCCAGCTCTGACTTTCCAGCATTCTTTTCTCTGCCTATTTTGTTTTGACCTCAGATTGCTTGTTGACCACCGTGTTTGACTGTTGTTAGACAAAGTGTGTTTCTTATAAAAGATGCTTGTGATGAGCTCCCCCAGGTACACAGGTTTTACAGTGGCCCTAATCCTCTTCTGTACCTAGGGGGGCTCATATAAAGCATCTTTTATAAGAAACACACTTTGTCTATTTTACTTCAGGGAGAGAAAAGCAACATCATCCTGGATGTCATTAACAGAAACTATCACTGTCAGGTTTGGCGGGTGAAACTGCCAAATAATGTTTGTAGTGAACTCAATTATATAGCCAGACGAACTGAGGTAGAGAATAGGTTTTTTACTAATAACAACAGTACAAGTCCAGAATCAAAATCAGGTTGATAATATAGTCCGAGGTCAGCGCCGGTAAACTTCAACGACCAGGAGATCCACAAGAGAGAGGTCAGGGAGGAGATATCAGCGGGTCGGTAAACAGCAGGCACTCAGAATCTGGGGGGGGAGCAAGGCAAACATGGTAGTCATCAGGCAATCCGAGGTCAAAACAAGATAGTAAGGCAGAGAAAAGGATGCTGGAAAGTCAGAGCTGGGGTCTAGAGTATTGACATTTTAAAGACTTTAAACCTGACTTTTAAAATACCAGAAGTCTGAGTTTAAAGTCAAAGTTCTTGGTGTTGTTAAGCTGGGGGACTCTCTGGTCTGTGAACATATAACAGTCTTATTCCTGTGGGGGGGCTCTTATGGATTCAGATTACACAACGGCTCTGTCATTTATGGAGCCTTTCTTACTGTTTGTAAGATAATACAATTCATATTATTAGTGAATCATATTTCTGAGAAAATGAGTGTGGCATTGAAAAAAATGTTCCTATTTTGTTTTTTTCCATCCTTTTTAGTTTATGAAAATTTAATCTAGGTGTATTAATGATTGCACCCTGTTAAAATTTTTCGATTTAGTGGGATATAAGACTGCAGTGTTTATGTATAAAGCCAGGAACAATTTATTACCTGGTGGAATTCAAAAATTACTTAATAAAAGGGAAGGGGGATACAATTTAAGGGGTCAATTAAATTTAAAAATTCATGCTATACGTACAACCAAAAAAAGATTTTGTATTTCCATAAGTGGGGTAAAACTATGGAATAATTTAAGTGTAGACATACAAAATAGTAATAGAATTGACGAGTTT
>NW_018128238.1:130413-134472 GCF_001952655.1 Monopterus albus | reverse complement strand
TACTGCTTGCAAACCAATGATGGTAAGATGATGTCATGGGGTAGGACTGGATAAGTCTGACTTCTTCCTACTCCATTCAAGCATGTACTAGGTATAAGCAAATTGATATTGGATTATGTGTAAAATTATGTGTGTTGTCATATCAACTGTCTGTCTTTACATGCTTGAAAGAACAAATCAAATCAAATCAAATCACCTTTGAGTGGTTGACATCAGCAGAGTCATGACTTATCTGTTGCAATGCTGCAAAAGAGGGCAGAAATAAAAATGTAAGGTCCAAATTGGTGCAAAGAGTTGAGTATTTGGGGCACATACTCAAAAAGGGAGCACACAGATGCAAATATGTTTTTTCTATGATGTCTGCAAAATACAGTAAATGCTATCTTTTTGGGTTATCATAAGATATTGTCAACCCTGGATTTATGAATATACTGCAGGGGACTGTCCTAAGAAAATGTGCTTTAACCCTATAAAACCATTTGTATCATATTTGATACGTGAGGTTTCTGAGCAAAAAAAATCACCAAAAATGCCCCATGTATCAAATGTGATACAAAAGAAATAGAAATAATCTAAATAATATGGCAAATATTGTGAATCTTGAATTTCAAATCATGAATTATATTTTGGATTTTGTTAAAAGGCTTAATAAACATCTCAGTTCCAAAAAATTAGAATGTTCTGGCTATTTTTTGATATGTTGGGCTTTACAGGGTTAAAAGAGGGAGCAGAACAGACTGTGTGGCCAAAAGAAATGTTCAAATGAGTTTTAACAGTGTGAAGTTATTGCTGAGTGCAAAAACAATGCTGGGGCCAAAAATAAGTTGCATTTTCTATTTGCTGTGTCAGAGGTGGCTATGGCCAGACATGCACTTTTAGCACAGAGCCATGGGGGAGGGAGATACAGACTGACTGATGGCTTATTGAACTGCAGAAACAAATGAACTAAGATAACTGAATTAATAAAACTGTTTTGTGAGTTGTTATTGTTGCCATGATAAGGACAGAAATTGTGAAATTAAAGTCTCACTCTTGAATAAAATCCCCATACGTCATGTTACAGTCTAAGGCAGGCCCAAGTACAGGCATATCTTGTAAGAATATTAACAAATGTAGTTAGTTTTGAATCTAACTGGGGGTAAATTACTGATTTGTGGCATTTTGCATGTTGTGCTGATGTTAACTCTCCATGGGAAGATGTTTTTGACTGATAAGAATTTCAGTAAAAGTAATAGTCTCGGAAAGGACCAGATTAACTGACGGGGAAAAAAAATACAATTTATTACAAGGTACTAATGGCGATGTTCAAGAATATCTAATTAGCTACTGTATGTGTAATACTGTACATTGACCCCAGGCCTGTCTATTAAGGGTCCTCATCCATTGCTGGGTGTAGCAGAACATACTCCACTCAGATTCTTGAAGATCCTGTCTGTCTCAGCAGTCATCATTAACCATCTGTTGGCCATGTCTGGCTCCTGCTTCTTCTGATATTTTGGAGAGACTTCCTGCCTGGTGCTGGGTTATGTGACTTCATTTCACACAGCTCATTCACCACCCTATTGGTTTCAACTACCCCTTGTTGTCACCTGCCTTTTTACTATGTTTTCTTCAGTGCTCACTTAGCATTCTGTGGTGCTTCCTTGCCATCTCCTTTTCTCTGGTCTTTGTTATCTGTTACCAGACCTGAACCCTGCCTGTTTTGCCTCTCGTCCTCCCTAGTCCTGCCTGTGCTGCAAGTCTTCTGAAGCACCTTGTTTGACTGATGAACCATGTTGCTTATTGAGGATGATGAAAATCATCTGTCTGTGCCTCTGCCGTTTTGCTGTTATTGTATTCAGTAAGACTTAACTCAGTTATATTTTTTTTGTTAGCTGGCTGAAGAGGACTGTTTTTCTTACATTTGTTTTAAAGAATGCTCAAGAGACTGAGAACACATGAAAATTTACAGCTACAGTTATGTTTTTTAAAAGATATAACATTAATGCTGCTGCCTCAGTATTAAACAATGACACAAGTATGAATACATGAATGGTGAATGTGGTGGAGCAGGTACTGTATAAACCAACCGTATTTGGTGGAAGGAGAGAGCCATGAGGGAGCTAATGGCCACACATTGGCCTGTGAAGCTGCGGCACTGGACAGAGCACCACAGTTAGCTCCTAGCCTAACAAGTTCGCAGACTGGTCAAAGCTTAAATTCTTGCTTCTTTGCAAGTTTATGCTTGTTTAGCTATGCCTTTGCCCCCCAGATGCACCTTTCCTTCATGTTCTCCCTTAATACATCTGTGATGAGAACAGGCGGCACATATCTGTGCGTGGTTTCAGTGTCTTCGTCTGAACACAACACTTATTTTTACTTTCCCTGGAGTTTAAACTCACCTGTACTCTGCCTCCTGGTCTCTGGAAGGTTCTGGGTCAGTTACAGTATGTTCTGGTCATGCTGCTATCTTATGGTCTTGTCCTGTGGAGAAGTATACCTATTTCTATATTCCTGGTAGCCAGCCTGTACTCAAGTTTTGTGCAGCCTCTGTGCTCTATTCATCCAGTCCTCTGTATGGTTTTTGCCTCTCGTGTTCCTGTTGAGGTACTCACCTAACAAACCATCTTTCTGGGTCCACTCCACTGAAGTCACCACCATTGGCTGGCAGCATTAAGGCTGTGCATACTCAGCTGGCAATCCATCGCCTGGGTTCATCTCCTACCAAGTCACCACAAGTCCACTGCAGAACAACCAGAAGACGCCTACACCTATATGAGTACAGTCATCACCAGAGCTCTATAATATCCCAAATCGGTCTCCTATACCTGCACCCAGCCTTTGTTGACTCCTTGTGGCCCAGAAGATACTTTGAGAATTTACCAGGGCTTTCATAGTCTCCTTAACCTCTCCCAGCCCCTGGAGCAGCTTAGCCCTTTCACTGAGTTTCCTAATAAAACCTTTAAGCTTTATCTTGCCTGTGGTGTCATGCATTTGGGTCTTCCCATTCACACATATCAACGCTAAGCTGTTGATCTTTATCCCCAGCAAGTGGGATAAGATTCATTAGTAGGTGCCATAGTATTAAGTTCAGTAGAATGACAGATGGAAGAAAGCTGATAGTAGTAGGGAACGATTAATTGCATTTGCGATTAAATCACCATCATGTAAAACACGATTTTCTAATCGCAATAGGTGCGATTATAGTCTGGTCACGTGACACACGAGTGCAATCTGCAGATGACGCAGAATCTTGTCACACTACGCTGTAGCATAACTTGTTACTTGACCTGCTGTAAAATGGCCTCGGGCTCGACACAACCGGACCCTGAACCAGAAACTTTAGTACCAAAGAGGAGCAGCAGTTCTGCTGTGTGGGACTATTTTGGGTTTAAAAAGGAAGATGTCGCGCAGCGTCAGGTATTGTGCAAAACCTGCCTTGCTAGCGTTGCTACCTCACGTGGTAACACAACGAACTTGATTCAGCACTTGAAAAAACACCACAAAACCATGCATGATAGTTGCATATCTAAAATGCAGCAGACCGGTTCAAGTAAGCCAATTACCACCAGGGAGGCATCACTGACAGAAATGTTTAAAAGTGTAACTCCTTATGAACGCACTTCAAAAAGGCACGTGGAAATTACTAAAGCGGTAACAGAATTCATCGCGAAAGACATGATGCCCATCAGTACAGTGAAAAAGCCTGGGTTCGCGGCATTAATCAACACACTGGATAAACACTACAGCTTGCCCTCACGCACATATTTTAGCCAGGTCGCCATATCAGAGCATGGCTGTAAATGCTATACTCATTGTGTGCACCTTATATTAGTGTTTATACAGTTTTTCTCTTTTAGGATTTAATTAAAAATTACAGTTCATATATTACATTTAACTTTGATGTACCTAAATATTTCCAAAGAGGTACAGTCAGATTCAGATATTTGTTCTCCTTTATTTTTCTGCATATTGTGTCTGTAATGTGACTTACTGGGCAGATCAGTAAGATATGTTTATTTATTTATGTCTAGTATACAGACAACATTTAAAAAGTGCAGTCTGCATGTTTACATATGT
>NW_018128238.1:125313-130195 GCF_001952655.1 Monopterus albus | reverse complement strand
ATGCATCATTTAATTTCATCAAATAACATGCCTGGTCTTATGTTCAATCTAATATTATGTTGGTCATACTATATAATGACTTAGTGCTTGTCTTTGGCTTGAAGTTTAATACAGAAAATAACCAGCTAATAAAATCGCATATTAAATCGCAATTGCAATGTTGGGGGGAAAAAAAATTCGCAACTAGATTATTTGCTCAAATCGTTCAGCCCTAGCTGATAGTGTGGATCCCCACAAATAACAAAAGGAAAAATAAGCTTATTTGCTTCATTCAGTTTACTTAGAAATGAGAGAGAAACAGAATGTGCATTTTGAAGAGAAATCAAGAACTATTGTGGAGCTTAAAATATTAAACACATAGTCCACACAGCACTGAGCTAACTCAAGTAAACCGATGGTTTACTTGGTTCTGTATCAAACCTAATAGATCCCCTCTTGGATCTAGCACTGGCCATGTATATAAGTGATATTATTAAGTTATCACTAAGTGCTTAACAATAGCCGGCAAACTAATGCTCAGGAAGACAGCAGCCTCATAATTAATTTTAACCAACTGAGACTCATTAACAATACACTGTTTACCACTCAGGGAAACATTAAAAATTATAGCAACTTAAGCAACTGAATATCCTGCATGCATGTGGGATATAATCAATATCAGGAACCAGGTTTCTTATTTCATCATTGGAAAGCTCAAATTCTTTAAGTTAACTAAATCAAATGAAGATGGATCAAAATGAAATAAACTTCTCACTTGGTTTATTCTCAAACCAATGTATTATTACATAATACTCTACATTTGGTTTTTCCTTGGGACCCAAACTTACAAAAATGCATGGATTTCCACACCATCTATAAACTTCTGATAAAGAAGATAAAACATGAATTTAAGATGTATATGAAATGTATTTTTTTCATTATAAATGTTTGAAATTGCTGACTGTGTTTCTCACCATCTTATCATAGCCAGCTACATGTGTGGTGTATTATGCAGCATACTTGGCATCCTTTTTATTTCCAACAATAAGCAACTTTTGAAGAGTAGTCCAACCTGATCATATGCCCTGAGGCACAGCGTTTTAATTTACTTCAGTCACACAGTAACATTCAAGAGTGCATCATGTTACAAGAGATTTGCTGGTTCCTTCTCCCCCCTCCTCCATCCTATCCCTTTCTTTTTCAGTATGTTTAAATAGTACAGTCAGTATTTACAGTAACAGACATTATTTTACTGCTGGGCTGCCTATCAAATACAGTCACATGAAAATGTAACGGTGCCGCAGTTTTCTGGTTTTTCTGCATAAATTGGTCAGGAAATGTGATCTCATCTTCACCAAAGTCACAAATATCAACAGATATAGATATACAACAATATCTCTAAGCTGATAAAACACAAACAATCCTGATCTTTCATGTCTTTATTGAATGCAGCCAATAAACATACAAAGTTAAGGTGAAAAAAAAAATTTATGCTAACAACAGGCTTCTGATGTCACTAAATGTCAACTGGAGTCAGGTGTTAGCAAACCTGGAATCCAATCAATGAAATGAGAAGGAGGTGTGGTTTAGAACTACCTAGACCTATAAAAACACTCAAACAGTGTTAGTGTGCTATTCAGAAGCTGATGTGAGCCAGGTCTCTTAAAAAAGATCTTAGAAGACCTGTGCTCAGGAATTGTTGATTTGTGGAGCTGGAAAGGGTCACAGAGTCATCTCCAAGACCTTAGATATTCATCAGTACAGTTAGACACACTGTCTATAAATGGAGACCATTTGGTACAGTGGCTACTCTCCATAGAAGTGGGCGCCCAGCCAAGATCACTCCAAAGGCACAATGCAGAACGCTCAGTGAGGTAAAAACAAACCCTAGAGTAACAGCTAAAGGCTTGAAGGATTCATTGGAGTTGGTTAACATCTCTGTTCATGAGTTATCCATATGGAAAATATTGAACAGGCACAGTATCCATGGCAGTACACCACAGAGGAAGTCATTGCTCTCCATAAACAACATTACTGCACATCTGAAGTTTGCCAAAGACCACCCTGACACTCCACAACACTACTGGGAAAATGTCCTGTGGACAGACGAAACAAAGGTAGAATTGTCTTCTGCTGGCACCTTTCAATAAATCAGTATCAGTACAAACCTGTCAAAGCCGTTCAGACTCGCTCTGCTGATGTTAGTCTCACAACATGTACACAGTCTCCCTCGACACTTCCTATATGTGCTGATAGAGACAGGTATGAAATCTCATAGTGTGGATGCATTACTGCATCCAAACTATTGTTAACCTAATTGTGTGGATGCTGTAAAGCACCCACACTATCTTATCCTTTTTTTTTTTATTGTATGGATGCTGATTCGACATCCATACTATGTTATCCTGTTCTTTATTGTGTGGATGCTGATTCAGCATCCATACCATGTTTTCCTGGTCTTTATTGTATGGATGCTGATTGAAATGAATCAGCATCCATACTATGTTATCCAATTATTTATTATTGTTATTATATGGATGCTGATTCAGCATCCATACCATGTTTTCCTGGTCTTTAGTTCTTTATTTAATATTCTTCAGCAAACTTTCAGCTAGAAAAATCATTCAGGTATCAAAATGTTCAACTTTTTCAGGACGTGTGGATCTATTCAGAATTTTCCTAAACTTCATAGTTTTTAAACTATTTAGTGTTTTTCAGCAAAGTTTTGCCAACTCAAATGAATGGGGAAATTCTACTTCAGCATACTTTCAGCTATTTCAGCTATTAAAATGTTCAGCTCTTCAAGGACATTCTTGCTTCTATTCAGAACTTTTGCAAACTTCATACTTTTGAAATATTTAGCTTTATTTTGAAAATATTGACCCATTCAAATGAATGGGAAAATTCTACTTCAGCATACTTTCAGCTAGCAAAACCATTCAGGTGTCAAAATGTTCAGCATTTTCGGGTGAATGTTTCAGCAACCAGCATCCATACGCATTTTCTTCAGAAAATGCAATTTTCTAGTTATTATTATTATTTAGTGTGTTGAAGGCATAAAATTGAAATTTTGTTTATATTTACTAAAAGCAATTGAGGACAGTGAAAACACTGAAAACCCTTTCTTTGTACTTTTGTCAGTTAAATAAAACTTCAAGCCAATTAATAAATCACATTTTTTGTTTTTATTGCATGTCAGAAAATGTCCCAACATTTCTGGAAATGAGGTTTTCTATAATAAGGATTTGTTTGTTGAGTACAATTATCTTAGATCAGCAGGGGCTGATCTGCTAGTGGTGCCTAGAGTTGAAACATGGTTAAATGGCTTTTAGCTGCCCAGAGCACAACAGAAAGACAAGGATTCACCCTGATCAATCATATATCTTTATGAAATATAAAATATTAATACATAGCAGCAAGGCATTTTTAGTCAGTCACTTCACTACTAATAACCAGGGTTTTGTGTTTTAATCTGAATCTTGGTTACACTGTGGTAACAGTGCACCAGTTCTCACCAAGTCTAAACTTTATGTTTATGAATATTTATTGATCTGACATCTGTTTCTGCTTTATTCAATCACTCACTCCAGAATGAACAGTTAGTATGTGGTGATTTTGAGTCCTTGAATATCTTTTGTGTTAAAATGCACACCTATGATCCTGCTGGTACATATATACAGGCCTCCAAGGTCATCAACAAACTTCATAGACAACTTCACTGAGCTGCTTTTTAACACAAGGTAAACTTACACAAGAGTTCTGTGGTGTGTTTGAAACATCTGATTTGCTGCAACATGTGAAAGGGCCCACACACACTCAAGGGCAACACTGGTCCTACTCTTAACCAAGAGTGTTGATATTGAAGCACTGTTGTCAAGGATGTGGGCCTCCCTGACCTTTCCTGTTTTCTTAGATATGTCAGTTTTGCCTCGTAGCCAAAACACATCAGTTGCGGTTTTATAAAAAAAAGGCATTTAAATGATCATGTTATTTCTGTCTTTATGGAAGCTACTGTATGTCTGTGTCACTAAGCCTAACATCAGAATGTGTTGATTCACTTCTTGATCATTTTAGTTGCAAAACTCTTGAACCTATTGACATTGTTGCACTTGAAAAGGTAAAATACATCTTTTGGGGGCAGCTGTGGCTGAGTAGGAAGAGCAAGTTGTTTTCTAACTCAAGGGCTGGTGGATCGATACCCAGTATCTTCAGTTCACATGTTAAAATGTCCTTGAGCAAAACACTGAAACTCTAGTTGCTCCCAGTGATGACATTGATGTGTGAATGTTTGTGTATGTGAATGGGAAATAGTGTAAAGCACTTTTGAGTGTGCATCAATGTACAGAAAAGCCCTACATAAGACCATTTGACATCTCTACTAAGCAAAAAGCAACATAGACAAACACTCCATCTGTCACAAATCAGAAAAGAGAATGCAGGAAAACTGAACGCAAATGGAGGAAAAGCAACCTTTAGATTCATTGAGAGCTTTAGACACAGGCTTCACATTTACAACTCTGAAGTAAACAAGGCTAGTAGGGGTGCAAAGATAAACTGAAACAAATTGGAAAATTGATACAAGAGTCAGGCTGCATTGGTTGAAAACCACAGATTTGAACCAAATCATCTTCTTTTTTCGGCGAATCATCTGTTTCCACCTAACTCTATTCTCGGCATCCTCTACTCTCACCCCAATTAACTTCATGTCCTCTTTTAGCACATCCATATATCTCCTCTTTGGCCTTCCTCTTGACCTCTTGCCTGGCAGCTCCATCTCCAACATCCTTCTACCAATATAACCACCATCCCTCCTCTGCACATGTCCAAACTGTCTCAATCTGGCCTCTCTGACCTTGTCCCCAAAACAGCCAACCTGAGCTGTCCCTCTGATGTGCTCATTCCT
>NW_018128238.1:124471-124874 GCF_001952655.1 Monopterus albus | reverse complement strand
AAACTTTATACATTTTAAATATTTAGCTTTATTTTGAAAATTTTGCCTCATTCAAATGAATGGGAAAATTCTACTTCAGCAAACTTTCAGCTCTTCAAGGACATTCATACTACTATTCAGATCTTTTGAAAACTTCAGACATTTTAAATATTCAGCTTTATTTTGAACATCTTGCCCCATTCAAATGAATGGGAAATTCCAACGTCAGCATAATGTCAGCTAGCAAAACCATTCAGGTGTCAAAATATTCATAATTTTCAGGGCGATTTTTCAGCACTCAGCATCCATACGCATTTTCTTCAGAAAATGCAATTTTCTAGTTATTGTGTGGATGCGTATGCAGAAGGTGTTGAGGTCATCCGGCAGGCTGTCTGTGGAGCTGATGATGCTGGTGGTGGTGGTA
>NW_018128238.1:107793-110544 GCF_001952655.1 Monopterus albus | reverse complement strand
TCTACTTCAGCATACTTTCAGCTATCAAAATGTTCAGCTCTTCAAGAACATTCATGTTTCTCTAAAGAATTTTTCTAAACTTCATACTTTTAAAATATTTAGCTCTATTTTGAAAATCTTGCCCAATTCAAATGAATGGGAAAATTCTACTTTCAGCTATCAAAATGTTCAGCTCCTCAAGGACATTCATGTTTCTCTTCTTATTTCTACTCACCCTTAGGCTATTTCAGTAATTGATTTCAGGCATTTTCAGGGCGATCCTTCTGCTAATCAGCATTCACATGCATTTTCTACAGGAAATGCATTTCTCTCGTTCAAACTTGTTCTGCTGATGCTAATAGTACTAGACTTGTACTCCTAATAAACTCGCCCTCCAGGATTACACTTCTTGTATGTGCTGGATACTCCAGCAGCTGCACATGGGACAGGGTCTCTTCTCCTTCGCAGTAGAGAAGATCCAGTATTGTTACAGTAGCTGTTACATTTAGCTTGTTAGCATGTTAGTCTGTTGCTATTGTTTCCCCTCAGGGATTAACGTTAGGTGTATGTACTAGCTACACACACCGTTCAGTATTACACTCGTACTGTTCACACAGCTTTTGATATAATCATTGGATTTTTAAAAATGTATATGATCTGTTATATAATAAAATTAAATGAGAAAGTACAATTACACAATGAATGCTGTAAATGTGTTATTGACCTGCAGCTTATTCATTTGAGAAAATATATACAGTATTATTTATACAAATAAAAACCAACAATATGTCAGGTTTGCCCGGCTGCACCTACTTTCTCACTCCCCTCACTCTGTTTTCACTCCCTTACCCTGATTACGTTATCCTTTACACCTGCTTCTTGCCCCCGGATTACCACCAGCTGCACCTGATTAGTTTCTCCCTATTTAGTCCCTGCTCTTCGTTCACTCCCCTGCCAGTTCTTTCTAGCTTTTCTCCGGCCCGTTTGTTCCCTGTCGTTCTTTTTGATCTTTTTGAACATTTTCTAAACTGGCTGCTCTGGTTGTTATCTTGGCTTTTGCTGATGTCTATAGACAAAATGGCAGCAATTAGTGTTATTAGGTCTATTAGCCCTATCAGAAAAGGTCAATCTGACTTTTATTATTACCTCATGTTAATGTAGATATACATATATAATCAAACATAAGTTACATTGAGGCATATGATGTGTAGAAAATCCACAGCCTTTTTCTGCCTGTATGAAACTGAACATGTTTCAAAAGTCCTTATGCTGTTTAACAAATGAAAAAATATGATCACAAGTTTTCTCAACTTGTATTTTTAAGCTGAATGAGGTATTGTTTAGATTTACATAGTAAACCTTTTATTTTGAGTTTGATTAAAACATGTTTCAAATTACTGTAAAGTTAACTGATAAAGGAATAAAAAATTGCAAACTGGGATTTTTAGTGTACTCAGACATACATAAGATTAGATTCTGCTCATATCTTGACTTTGCTTTTACTTTTTTTCATTTTCCCACTTCTACTGCTTTGCCCTTCTTCCTGCAACAGAACGGTAGTTAAAAACTTGCATATTAATAATGAGTAGGAGTACTGGCAGTAAATTAATATTTCATGGAGGAAGGAAGATAGCCCAGTAGTCATATTAACATGAATACTCCTACATTAGCTAATCCCCCTAGCAATTTTCAACAATTCCCTTTACACTCCGATTCTCCTTTGCCCATCTAGAGCTGATAACAAAAAATTTGTTTCTTTTTAGCAACCTCTTTGTAAGTCTTTCTAGCTATTATGAAACCAAGGGAGATACAGTTGTTTGTACCCTGCAAAACACAAGGTCAAAGGTCAAAGTGTTTATTTTTCATATGCACAGTTAGGAAACGTGTTTCACTGTACAATGCAATTCTTACTTTGCCGTTCACATGAATGCCACATAATATAAAGTGAAGTATAAGGTAGAGGAACAACAATGTAAATCTAAATAGGCAGTAAAATCACAAGTCTAAGGCATTTTAAGCAGCAAGTTAAGGAAGCAAATAAAAATACAACAAGAACACAATATAATGCAGAGAGAATGTATGCTACGTGGGAGCCATGGCGTGCAAATATTCAGCAGTGAGTGTGCAATTGTGCATGTGCAAAATGAGTATGTAAACAGTACAGATGGAATTACATGAGGTAGTTCCTGAGTCAGCTGTTTAGGAGTCTGATGGCAGAGGGAAAGAAAGAGTTTTTCAGTCTAGAAGTCCTGCATTTCACACTTCTGAGCCTCTGACCGGAGGGCAGGGGTATGAACAGTCTGTGCTGGGGGTGGGTGGGGTCCTTGAGGATGGAGGCAGCTTTCCTACGCACCCTGCGGTGGTAAATGCTCTGCAGAGAGGGCAGTGGAGTCCTGGTGATCTTCTCTGTAGGCTTTACCACTCTCTGTAGGCACTTGTGGTCCATAGCAGTAGTGCTGCCATGCCGGACAGTTATGCAGGTGGTCAAGATGCACTCAACGATGCAGCTTGTTAGGTATTTTTAGTCAAATAGAAATTGGATAGATACTTTATGTATTAGAAATGTTTAGTGGAGATAGGATGTATAGTTAGACTGTTAAATGCTTAGGCATGCTTATGAGTTTCTACAGGGTACATCTGGTCAAGGATACTAGAGAGAAGAGTTGATGACTGTCAGCAGACAGGGTGTTTAATATTATTATTACTACGTGTATAACTGTAGCCTTAGCCATAATATGTTCTTATGTTTAAGACACGACATGTACTAGAGGT
>NW_018128238.1:104478-107760 GCF_001952655.1 Monopterus albus | reverse complement strand
CTCAGGGTCTTTCATCTTACATCTGCCTGCGTGCAGTATGGAGGTGCAAGATACTTGAGCGTGTAATGTTAATTTTACCTGTGATCCTTTGAATAAATCAGCACTGTTTTGAAGTTACTTGGACTGCCTCGTCTCTCAGAGTTAGCAATGGTAATACGAACCATATCTTACAAGCTGTAGAAGTTGCAAAGGATCCTAGGCGACATGCCAAACCTCCTCAGTCTCCTCAGGAAGTACAGCCACCATTGGGCCTGCTTGACCAGCTATGTGGTGTTAAGTGTCCAGGTGAGGCCCTCACTGATGTGGACGCCCAGGAATTTGAAGCTGCTCACCCTCTCCACTTCAAACTCTCAGATGAACAGTGGCTGATGAGTTCTCCTCTCCTTCTTCATCTCCCTTATCACCTCCTTTGTCTTGTCCATGTTGAGGCTGAGATTATTGTCCTTGCACCATGACACCAGACCGGCCACCTCCCTCCTGTAGGCTGCTTTGTCCCCACCAGTGATGCAGCTTATCACTGTGGTGTCGTCCGCAAACTTTAGGATGATGTTGTCTTTGTGGGAGGCGACACAGTCGTGGGTGAACAGGGTGTAGAGGATGGGACTGAGGACACATCCCTGTGGGGTGCTGATATTTGTGATAATGCTGGCTGAAGTCCTATTGCCAATCTTGACAGTCTGGGGCCTGTCAGTCAGAAAGTCCAGGAGCCTGTCACAGAGAGTGGGGTGTAGACCCAGTGCGGACAGTTTGTGAGTGTTTTTGGGTGGGATAACAGCGTTGAAGGCGGAGCTGTAGTGTAAGATTTGATTCTTATAGGCTGTAGTTATTTTATAAGCTTTAGTTACGTCTCATACCTTCAGTTCCCTTTAGTTACTTTTCATAACTCTAGTTTCCTTTAGGTACTTTTCAGTTCTTCATTTTCTTTTAGTTATTTTCCATACCTTTATTTTCCTTGCTTATACATATTAAAACTGTATTGATGACTGCTGTATTGTGCTGAGTGTAACAGTGAGACTGTATGCTGTAACTTCTGTAGAGGCAGGATGTCTGCATCTCCAAGTAACCAGACAGCCTATTTACATTTTAACAAAGACCTGCTGGCCTGTTTTGCATCCACACCTCGACCCACTTAGCATATTCCAAGTTCTGTTTTGTCATGGGGTGTCTTACACACACAAGGGGCTCACAACCTGAGATGACCACCTGGCCAGTTTAGCATACTTATTAGCATCACACACACAGGGGGGCCTGCAACCCAGACCACCCATTGTTCAGTGTTCATTGATCAAGATCAAGCTGCCACCTGAGCAACGCAGACACACACACAAATACCTGGATTATACCACATTCCAACAAGGAGGTGTGAGCATCTGCTTACACCAAATGGCCAATAGCATTACAAAGTGTTGAATGTTGTACCTCTATCCATGGCGGAGCAGCCCAAGAAGATAAAATGTATTGTAAAACATAATTCAGGATTCAGAAGCTGGTTTTCCTGCGGGAGCTCTATTTCTCTGAATCCAACTCCAAACCAAATCCAAACGTTCTGTTGATTTTAAACAGTCCTCTCCTGTCTTCACTTCTCATGCTTCCAACAAGAGAAATGGGTAATTTCTAACAGTAGTCAATGAAGAGTATCCTGATGAAGGAGTCTCCATTGTCCAGGTGAGAAAGGGAATAGTAGCGTGCAGCCCCGATACCACCTGAAGTGGCCCTATTGGGCCGGTAGGCATACTGGAGGGGATCCAGGGTGCCCGGTATACTGCTCTGAATGCAGGCCAGCACCACTCTCTCAAAACACTTCATAATAATTGGGGTGAGTGCCACTGGCCTGTAGTCATTCAGGCAGGTGATTGGGCTCTTCTTGGGAAGGGGGACAATGGTTGTGGTTTTAAAGCAGGTGGGAATGATGTTCTGGCTGAGGGACAGGTTGAAGATGGTGGTGAGAACATCAGCCAGCTCACTGGCACATGCCCTGATGTTAGATATAACCCAGTTCTTTCGTTGGAAGCGTGAGAAGTGAAGACAGGAGAGGACTGTTTAAAATCAACAGGAAGTTTACTCAAAGTCTGGGCACAGGTGAAGTCCATACAGTGCTGGATTCAGAGAAATAGAGCTCCCGCAGGAAAACCATCTTCTGAATCCTGAATTATGTTTTACAATACATTTTATCTTGTTGTCAATATAGGTACTAATGTACCTGGTCACATACTCAGCATAATCCTGTACGCTGACAGAAAAGTTCTCCAAGGTGGCTGCAGCTTTAAACACATCCCAGTCTGTCTGGGCAAAACAGTCCTGCAGGGTGCCTTCAGTCTCTAGGGTCCAGAATTTAATTTGTTTCATGACGGGGTTTGTTTGTTTCAGTCTTTCTCTGTAAGCTGGATAAAGGAACAAAGAAATGTAGTCCGAGCGTCTGATGTGGGGGCGGGGTGCAGCCGTGTATGCCCCCCGTATGTTACTGTAAACATGATCTAGAGTGTTCCTGCCCCAGTTGGGAATGTTCACATGTTGGTAATATTTGGGAAGGACAGTCCATATATTGCACGGATTAAAGTCAACTGCAGCAATAAATATAGCATCGGGGGGAAACTGTCTCTAACATGCTGTTGATGTTGTGGAGTTTGCCGAGAGCCAATGAGGGATTACCTCTTGGGCTAACATACAGTACACAGCAGCCAGAAACATAGCACTATGCTCTCTTGCTAGAAAATAGGGCTGGCATTTCAGCAATAAAAACTCCACTTCTGGCAAACAGTGCTTATAAACGGTCCGTACACACCATGAGTTGTTGATAAACACACACACACCACCTCCATTTACCTTCCCTGAAGCAGCAGTGTGATCTCCCTGATGAACAGAGTGGGTCTGTAGCTGAATCACAGAATCTGGGATTTTGTCAGAAAGCCAAGTCTCAGTGAGAATTAGATTAGAATTCTTTGATTTCCCATTGTGTTGTAATCCTAGCTCTTAGCTCGTCCAATTTGTTTTCCAGAGACTGTACATTAGCTAGGAAGAGGCTGGGTAGTGGCAGTCAGGTAGCACAAGCTTTTAGCCTAGCATGGAGCCTTCCTTTTTTGCCCCGTCTGCGTCTGCGTCTGCATCTGCGTCTCCATCTCCAGATCGATGTCCTGGGGTCAGCCTGCTCACTCGTGCCTGGTGCTACAGGGGCTCCCCGGGGTGTTGGTGGTGGTTGTTGTTGTGGGAGCGAACAATGAGTTGTAGCTCCGGTGGTATGAAACCAGTAAATTCCCAGTGGCTGTGTGAGTAGGCGATATCCAC
>NW_018128238.1:91418-103616 GCF_001952655.1 Monopterus albus | reverse complement strand
TAAGGGCTGCCATCAAGCTGAAGAAGGAGTCCTTTCGAGCCTTGTTGGCTCGTGGGACTCCTGAGACAGCTGATGGGTACTAGCAGGACAAGCGG
This sequence comes from Monopterus albus, assembly GCF_001952655.1. Classification (NCBI taxonomy): domain Eukaryota; kingdom Metazoa; phylum Chordata; class Actinopteri; order Synbranchiformes; family Synbranchidae; genus Monopterus; species Monopterus albus. The sequence goes on along the minus strand of NW_018128238.1, from coordinate 103,521 downwards.
GCTGCAGCCCAGACTATGGTCATGAACTTTGAGTCATGACCGAAAGGGCAAGATCCCGGATACAGGCGGGCGAAATGAGCTTCCTCTGCAGGGCGGCCAGGCGCACCCTTAGAGATAGGGTGAGGAGCTCGGTCACCCGGGAGGAGCTCAGAGTAGAACCGCTGCTCCTCCACATCGAGAGGAGCCAGCTGAGGTGCGGAGGAGCTGGAGGAAGTGTCTGGAGAGAGGGAAGTCTGGGCATCTTTGCTTAGACTGCTGCCCCCGCGACCCGGTCCCAGATAAGCGAAAGAAAATGGATGGATGGAATTATGCTGTCCTCATTACCTTAATGTTAGTATATCAGTTTTTTTTCATTTTTATTTGTGGAAATTTCCCTTGTGCCTATAATTAGATTAGATTCAACTTTATTGTCATTACCAATGTACAAGTACAAGGCAACGAAATACAGTTTAGCATCTAACCAGAAGTGCAATAACAGCAGTGCAGAGTGTGCAGTATCTACAGTCTGTACAGTCAGAACTAATTTACCGATAGATACATACAGTTGATATTTACAGTGAGATATGTAGGGTAATGTACAATATACAACAGAGTTTATGCATACAGGTACATTAAGCTTATAAAACACTAGTGCAATGGGATAAGATGGAATGAAACAGTGCAGAATAATAAGATAAGTTACATGAGTGAACAGTTCAATGGATGTAAATTGTGCAAAGATAAATATACAGTATCTGCATATGAACAGTGTGCAAATGAATAACAGAGCAGTATTCTGTGAGTATGTGCAAATCAACAGATCACTTCAGTGTTACAGGTAACAGAAGCATATTGCATTAGTCCCAGTAGGAGAGCTGAGAAAAGGGTGAGGTGTGTGTAGTGGTATAGAGGAAGGCAGTGGGGGGTCAACTGGGGACAGAGTTCAGTAAGGAGACAGCTGTGAGGAAGAAGCTGTTCCTGAGTTTACTGGTTTTGGTCTGGAGGCTCCTGAAGTGCCAGGAGACACATTCAACAACCATGCTGTTAATATGGATGGGGTTGTGTCTGCCTCCTTTCTCCCTCTTGTAGTCCACAGTGAGCTCCGTGGTCTTGTCAGTGTTAAGGAGCACGTTATTGTCAGTGCACCACATGGCCAGGTGTTGTATCTCCTCCCTGTAGGCTGTCTCATTGTTGTTGCTGATGAGGTCGATCACCATGGTGTCAACTGCAAACTTGATGATGGTGTTGGAGCCATGCACAGGCCTGCAGTTGTGGGTGAAAAGGGAGTAGAGGAATGGGCTCAGCACACAGCCCTGTGGTACACCGGTGTTGAGGATAATGGTGGAGGAGCAGGTGTTCCCTGACCTAACATGCTGAGGCCTGTTGGTCAGAAAGTCCAGAATCCAGTTGCAGAGTGAGGTGCTGATGCTCAGATTGCCAAGTTTGGTGGTTAACTTGGAGGGCATGACCATGTTAAATGCTGAGCCGAAGTCCATGAACAGCATTCTTGCATAAGTGTTGTTGTCCGGGTGTCTGAGTACAGAGTGCAATTTTATGGGGGCTGCATCCTCCATGCTCCTATTCCTGCAGTAGGCAAATTGGTGGGGGTCCAGTGTGGGTGTGAGACAGGTCATCAGACGTGCCAGGACCAGGTGCTCGAAGCACTTCATGACGATGGATGTGAGTGCTACAGGAACGTCGAGGTGGAGTGTTTCAGCACTGGCACAATGGAGGTGGATTTGAAGCATGTTGGCACAACTGCTTGGGCGAGGGACAGCTTAAAAAAATCCGTAAAGATGCCAGCAAGCTGTCCAGCACACGCCTTGAGCACGCATCCAGGAATGTCATCAGGGCCAGCAGCCTTGCATACGTTGATCTGGTTCAGAGCAGCATACACGTCAGTGGAGTGGAGTGTGAGTTGCTGGTGGTCTGCGGAGGGCCTGGACTTGATAGCTGTCTTCTTGTTGTCCCGGTCAAAACCGAACATAGATGTCATTTTGCTCGTTGAGGAAGGAGACATCTGTGGAGTTGCCGGGCTTGTAGTCACTGATGACCTGGATGCCCTTCCGCATACATTGAGGGTCAGAGTTTGTGAAGTGTTCCTCGACCTTTATCTTGTAGTGGTGCTTGGCCTTCTTGATGCTGCTCCTCGCGTTGGCCCTGGATAAGCTGTAGGTCTGTGCATCAAGTTGTGTGCCGTCAGCAGGAGCTGAACCTCCTTGTTCATCCACGGCTTCTGATTTGGGTATGTGGTAATCTGTTTCTGGGTTGTGACACTGTCAATAGTAGTGTTAATATAGTCCAGCACAGAGGAAGTGTAGGTGTCAATGTCCATGTGAGAGTCACAGGTAGCCTAGGAGGCAAACATACTCCAGTCCTGTCCTGTAGTAAAGAGCCTGTCCCCTCTGGCCACACTTTGATGATCCTCATTGATGGCTTCACACGGATGAGTGTTGAGTACTTGGGAATGAGGAACAAAGGAAGGTGATCTGACTGTCCTAAACACTTGGCAGCAATGGAGAAGTAAATGTCCCTTTCACGAATGGATGTAGTGCTGCAGGAACACACCAGAATGACGCACCACCAGTTTTTTCTCCAAAAGAGAGAAATTAATATTTGCATAATCTGGTTGAAATACATAATGCTCCATTTTTGTGAGAGCTTGAAGATCCAATCATCAGTAAAGCATATGTCCTGCAAAATGGAATGGTCTAAGTTGTGATATTCAAGTTTAAGGTGCGGTGATTAATTCACAATTTTGTCTCAGTGTGCATGCCAATGGAGAACTGGCACTTGAGAGTGTTTACGTGTTTTGTCCAATCACATAGGGTATGGTAATGTGGATGGCTCACAGCAACACATTTTAGTGTTGAATACAGACTCTGGTTACAAAAGACAAGCGACAGACATAAACTCAGATCTTCTAGACTGACAAACTGCGGTGTAGAGCTAATTACTCCACAGCATCATGCTGTTTAACTGGAAAATAAGACCTAAGTCCTTGATGGATCATTGACTCCAGTTTTCCATGACATCTTAATTCATTAGAGCTGTGTCTCTCCTTTGCCACTAGCCCTCTTATATATACAGGAGTAGTAGTTTATACTTGCTAAATCAATATTTAATTATAATATGTTGTTTAGAAATCATTCTCATTGGGTAACGAGTAGCCTAAACTTTACAACAGGTAATTCAATCTACAGTTAAGGTCAGTATTTATAATTGAGACAGTATAATGCTTTCTTGGATAAAGATGACCATAATTTCAAAAACAAGAGAATTGTCTGTTTGTAATCTTTCTGTACAGTCTTAATAATTCTAGCCCATGCAGCATGGGTGTTGTGGATATGTGAGTGTGCAAGGGGGTTGGATGGTTGGGTAGTCTTGAAACCACTGAGTGAGATGAGGGTTTGGTGTGACACAGCAGGATCCATTTTTACCCTGATGGCCTCCCTTAATGATTTTCTGTGTATTGATGGACAACAGACACCAACAGGGCACTGGTTTCTAGCATCCACCTAACTTTGTGTTCACATACACCTTCCACTCATGCTGTAGTGCAAGCTAATGTTCTCTCACTGTCAATTTCTATTTCATTAAGGGAATATTCACCCCCTACTTCTGTTTCTTGTTTCTCCACAGCGCAAGATGAGGACCATGACTGATAGCCAGTCGAGCTGAGCAGACCTGTCACTAAGCTTCCTATCAGTGTTAGAGGGCCAATTCTTTTTGCCTTCTCCCCTCTTCCTTCCATCCTCAATCCTCTCAATGGGCGGGTAACCTCAACATCAGAGTCCACTATTTCAGAAACCTGTAAGAAAAAAACTGACCCCTGCTCCACCTGAATGAAATTTGGCATGCTTCCTCCCTCCAGTTGAGTTGTAGTCACCGGAATTAGAAGAGAAATTGTTTGCACACCTTCAGAAGGGTATACTGCTTTTTGAGAAGGTGCCAAGAGAGGACATGCATTTCCATTTTGTGCTGACACTGCAGGCGCTGTGGACTGGTATTTACCAGGCAGCCATGCAGCACTACCCTGCAGCATGGGGCCACTACGACGTGTGTAAGTCCCAGGTTTATTCAGAAGAAGGCCTAACCTGGGACTACATGGCCTGCCAGCCAGAGTCTGCAGACATGACCCTATATCTGAAGGTCACTCTGGATCCTCCCAACATCACCTGTGGAGATCCTCCAGAGACATATTGCGCTTTGGTGAGTCCATGCAAGTGAAGAAAACTCCCAAATATTCTCTTTAAGAATTTCTACAGTTAATTAAAAACACCAATCCAGCTTCCTTATCTTTGTTTATGTATCATGTACTGTATTTATTCAGCTTCTTCTGATTTCAGCATTGTGACAGACACTTTAAGTATATGTGACTCAGATTCTTTGCTGAAGAACTAGAGGTTTGAGCCTATTAGCGACATATTCAGCTCTGGGTGAAATAGTGCACTGGTGCACTAAAAATATAACAGTATGCACAAGGACTTAGGTGGAGGCATTATTTTAGGTGCACATACACAAGGCTTTTATTTTGTTCACAGTTAGACCTTTAGAAGCAGTACACTGTGTAAATGTTGAATACTTAGTTTTTAAAACTCAAACCAAGTGGCTAAACGTGTTAATATTCTTTGTCAGCACTCATCATTGGTCATTTATGCATTTATGGAAAGGAGTGTCACTTTCATAGCTTGGATAAAGCTGCTTTACATTTAAGCATATTTACCTTGTTTGGGGAGATTTTCAGCTGATCCACTTTGAGAAGAAGTATGGAGTGCAACACTTCTGTCATCACTCATCTCTCTGTCTTTCTTTTAGCCATGCTTGTAGTTCTTTCTGGATGGTAATGGTCTGTATCTTAGTTGGATGTTCAATCCACCACTTTGGTCCAAACTAAAAGATCTCAGCAATTATCAGCCTGATTTCTGTGAAATCCTCTTCACACATTCATGTCAAGGTCAAAGTGTTTATTTGTCATATGCACAGTTAGGAAATGTGTTTCCCTTACAATGAAATTCTTACTTTGCCGTCCACATGAATGCCACAAAATACAAATGAAATATAAAGTAGACCAAATTGAAACGAGAGTGGGTGGGACAGGTGTTTAGTGCTTCACATAAAAGTTATAAAAAAGCAGGAGTAGTTATACTCTGTCATAAATCACTGTGTCTCACTCCAGAAAAAGTACTTGAAGGCAAAAAAGTACGCTGGGTGATGGTGATAGGCTCCATAGGAGAGGTCACGGTTACAATCATGAATATCTATGCACCGAATGTAGAGGACCCGGGTTTCTTTAAAGAGGTGGCTCAGCTTTTGGCAGAAAATTCAAAAGGTATGATTATATTGGGTGGGGACTTTAATTGCGTAGTAAATCGGTACATGGAAACATTCCCATCAAATCAAAAATACCAAACCCCAAAATCTAAGGCACTGTGTAGTTTCCTAGAGGAGTTTGGCCTCATGGACATATGGCGTTTGAAAAATCCAAAAGAAAGAGACTACACTCATTTTTTGAAAGCCCACAAGAGCCACTACAGAATAGATTTTTTTTCTGTATACCTAAACAAGAAGCCCACACAGTGACGGATTGTCGGATTGAGCCCCAAACTTAAGCAGATCACCGACCGGTTGTAATGACTATATGCATGGACCAAGCGAAACCCATTAAATTATGGAGATTGAATGTATCACTTCTAAACAATCCTGAGGTGGTTCAATACATAAAAGATAAGCTGAAGAATTACTTAGACTTAAATGATAAAGACGATATATCCCCTTCGACACTATGGGATGCTGCAAAGGCAGTGTTAAGGGGCAAAATTATATCATTATCTTCCAAACTAAAAAAAGAGCATGTGAAAAAACTAAAAAATTTAGAGGACCAGATTCAGAAATTGGATACAGACCATAAAAGGACAAATGATAACACAATTTTAATACAGCTGAATAAAAGTAAAAATGAGTTAAATGATTTATTGACATACAAAGCTGAAGGCGCATTACAATTCACTAACCAAAAATATTATGAACAAGGCAATAAAGCCAGTAGATTACTTGCCTTTCAATTAAAAAAATCACAAGCCGGACGAATAGTCTAAAGAATTGTATGTCCCAATTCTAAAAATGCAGAGTCTCATCCTAAAGAAATAGCCAGTGCTTTTTCTAAGTATTATGAACAACTATATGACTCGCCAACTATACCTAATAAATCGGAAAAAATAAAAAAGTTTCTTCAACAACTTAATCTTACGAAACTGGATGAAAATGGAGCTCTTAAAATGTTTAAAGGTCTTCAGTGAAATCTCTGGCTATAAGGTTAACGAATCAAAATCTGAAGCTATGATGATGAGGGGGAATTGGCCAACAGAACTAAATGAGAAGGTCAAATTCAATTGGTCACCCCAGGGATTTCGATACTTGGGCGTCATAATTGCCCCAGACATTTCTCAACTGTATAAGGCAAATTATGGAAAACTGTTTGGTCAGATTCAGTTGGATTTAGAAAGATGGGAAATACTGCCACTATCCTTTTTTGGAAGGATTGAAACAGAATTAATATTCTTCCCAGATTATTATACTTATTCATGTCCCTTCCTATTTGGATTCCAGCAGCCACCTTCAAAAAATTGCAAAAGATGATATCAGTTTTTATCTGGCAACAGAAAAAACCCAGAATAAAATTCTCACACCTGACCAGTAGTAAAGCACAGGGTGGTCTCAACCTTCCTAACCTAAAACTGTACTACTGGGCAGCACAACTAAATGGGGCAGTGGAGTGGTTAAGGAATAATGAAGAAACAAGGTGGCTGTCTCTGGAGCAGGACTCGTGCTTGGGGGTATCACTCCAGGCATTACTGTTTTGTTCTAAAGAAATTTGGAATAAATATAAAATTGGTAATGTCTGGATGAGGTGCACCCAGAGGGTCCTGCTTGGAATAAGAAAAAAGATTAATGCCCCCCCAATCCATATGCAGAGTAATGAAAATTACGGAAATAGTAGATTTTTTACCAGGGAAATTAGACTCAGGATTTAAAGAATGGGAAAGTAAAGACCTGATTTTCATAGATGCTATGTTTGAAGGGGAATTCCTGAAGGCATATACACAGTTACAAGATAGATATGGTTTAGCTTCAAAAGACTTTTACAAATTTTTACAACTAGGAGTTATTTAATGTCTCACAAAGAATGGTCACTCCTTCAAAGGCGACCTACTGACCTAGAAACTTTCTTTATCAATGTAATCAAAAAGTCTACAGGTGACAAAATAGTGTCACAGATACACAAATGCTTGCAATCAACTATGTCGAGGGGTGCTCCAGAAGTAAATGAGAAGTGGGAATTGGAAATAAATATAACCATTGAGGATAAAATTTGGGAACAAGTATGTGAATTTGGACATAAATTAACTTTCCAGTTCAAGTCCTTCATGGAAGGACTTGGAATTTAACTGGAAAGTGAACATTAGATTTTTCAAAACTCCTCTCATTATCTCGAAATTCAATAAGACTAAGACAAATCTATGTTGGAGGGGATGTGGACAAACTGGCGATCATACACACATTTTTTGAGATTGTCCTAAATTGAAATCATACTGGGAGGAAATATGGGAGGAATTGTTTAATATTTTGCAAACGTACATAATATGGGACCCGCTGATCTTTGTTTTCGGAGTGCTCCCCCCTGATCTCCTGAATAAGGAAAAAATGTATCTTCTGAGAGTACTTGTATTAGTTGGGAAGAAGATGATAACAGTTTCCTGGTATAAGCCGCTGCCACCTACTGTCAGTAAGTGGAAGGAGAAACTTATAAAGGTGTATACAATGGAAAAAAATACAGCTAAGCTTAATCTGAATACCAATTTATTCAAAAAGAGGTGGGGCCCTTTGATAAAGTATCTGGACCTGACAGTGTAAGGTAGTATGTGACAAGTATTTAAGCATAATGGTTCAGGGGTGTATTATTACTCCTTCTCCTACCTCTGGGGGGGATAATTATTTAAGATGTATAGGTTTGCCATATTGTTCATTGTTAATTGTTCTGTTTTGCACCATTTTATTTTTCTATATTAATACCAAAAAATAAACATGGAAAACTTTGAAGGGAATAATTAAATGGAGATGTAAAATGTTATAAAGCTTATAACATAAATAAATATCTTGGTTAAAAAAACAAAAAACAAATCATACATGCTTCACTCAGATCAGAATCAGGAAAGTCTCTTTTCAAACCCAATCATCCGGTTTGTGGTGATTTTCTTCTTCTCCTTTCTCGTCATGGACCTGTTGGTGCAGTGTCCATCAGAATTTGCATCAGTCCCCGCAGACAGGGGACGCAACAACAGCCACACACGACCAGCAGGGCTGCAGCTACGGACATAGAGATCAACCCAGAAGCGATCAGGCCACTCCATTTCCCGAACCAGGATTCCAGGAAGCTGGTGAAGGGGTTGTTGATGCCAGAATTCTCAGTTATCTCCTCGGATAGGGCTGTCGGTCCTTCAAGGGCCTTGGTGATGCTGTCAACTGGGGAAGTATGGTTAGTATAAAAGTACAACAAAAATGTGCCAAACATCTTACATACTCCTCCCCTCTCAGCTAACAATATATCTAGGGCCATCCTATTTTGCCGTGATGCAGGCGGGATGCAGATAACAGCTTTTCCCTCAGCTCCTTGTATTCTCTCAATGAGAACATGTGAAAAGCCAGGGCACAGCTGCCTCGCCACTGTGAGGGGAGTCTGGGTCTCAACTTGCCATCTCCGCATATCCACCATATGTCTGCCCTTGAGATGGTTTGGTTCACAAACCAGGTGGCAGAATAGTCACCACTGTCAGTGGTGATGTTGAAGGTTCCTTACACCAGGCAGGTGGCAGGTTGTGGACATTCTTGCCGGTTCCAGAGTGCACAAAGCATGTGTAATTACAAGGATAAATGTCTACCGAGGGAGGAACGTCTCCTTTGTTTACTGATGGATACAGCAAAGAGAGAGATTTACATTGTGCAGTGGTTGGAGAAAAGGCCTTATCATGCAATTGCAATATGCATTGTAATCCTATAGAATCTGCTAATTCATTCAACTGAAGAGGAGTGGTTCCTAATTGAGGTCTAGCAGTAGAACACATGATACAATTACTAACATTACTTTGCTGAGCAGTAAACGTTATCCACTCAAACCATTCATTTTTATCAGCATCTCCTGTTTCTAAGGCCATTACATCCTGTATAGTAAGGTCTTTCAGGTATTCTACTCCCTCATCCACTAGACATGTATTAGTATTGTGAAGACTACCTGAGGGAAGAGATTTTATCTCCACTTTTGTAATTTTTATGCGGAAGGCCCCTATTGGGTCGCTTCCTCTCAGATATATGCCTAGGGGATATATGCCACTATTAGATGGTCTGGTGTCTTTTAGAGTAATAAGAATGGGGTTACAGCTGTTAAATGTACAATCTTGAGGGTCGCGCTTGCCTTTGACTATAGTTAGACGATTCTTCTGTGGAGAAGTGGGATTATATCCCCAGTCTAAGGGTCCGGTGTTAGGTATTACAAAGTGCTACATGGGACAGTACGTGATACTACTCCGATACATAACACTTCTATCATCCTCAGTACAGATATACTGTAGTTGTCTGCCCAAATTTACTGTTTTGGGTCTCCATAACATTGTACAAGGTTACACAGGTCAATTTTTGTCACTATGGTAGGTATTGCCTTCTTTGCTCTTTATCTCAGGCATAGGGTAACAGAACTCTAAGCTCCTCTTGTTCTTTGACCTTGTCACTGGCTGTGGCACTTCAGAGAAGAGCCAGCAATGTTTTAAGATTGCAACTATTCCTATAGTTGATATGATTAAGATACCAATGCGAATGGTCTTATTTCTTGTTATACTCTCAGGTTCTAATTTTTACAGGTGGGGTTTGTCCAAACAGTCCCCAGCTGGTATCCTGATCCTCCTCTATTTGTCCCTGCATATTTTAGGTCACACCCTATGCCCCTGTTGGCCGATGGTTTTTTCACTGAGTTTGAGATGACTCTTTCACTGAGTTTGAGATGACTCTTCCCTATTGGATAAAGTCCCCTTTGTAGCCAGACTTGCTGCCTCAGGGATCACCTTCAGTAGCACCCAGTCTCCAGGTTTCACAGTTTTGATTTGCGGCTCCACTGGCTCCCCTGGAACAGAATTAGCACAAGCAACCTCCTTGTAGGTTAGAATTTTTGCCATGTAATCTGCCAAAGTTTGTTTAGCCTCTTCATCTGGAAGGTTTTTAATTGTGGAATAATGTAAGGTCTGCCATTCATTAGTTCAAAGGGTGTTAACCCATCTGCTGTGGGAGTTACATGCATGTTCAGGAGTATTAATGGTAGACAATAAATCCAATTCTTTCCAGTTTCCTCCATGGTTTTCCTCAGTTTTGCTTTGCCATGCCATTATGTCTTTCCACTAACCCTGCAGATTGTGGGTGACAGGCACAATGGTCCTTCAGGTCTACTGTAGTTGCAGCACACAATGCCGTAAGGCTACATGAAATCAGGGAAGCGGTGATCTTTGCAAAAAGGTTAATTTAACACAGCCTATATAGAAAGACAAAGGGCACCGGCTATAGGCTACAATGCCAAGCAATGGTGCACTGATTCACACTGAGTTGTGTATTTTGTATTTTGTTGTCCACTGTATAATGACTGACTGAAAGAGCTCCTATACTTGTTTGCAAGTTGTGTTGTTTGGAGGCAAAATTTGCTTTTGTTACCTATTTTAATGTTTTGGCATGGCTGGAGCCTTTTGCAAATGAAATGTGTCATTTTACCATCAGTGACACTGTTTAGGCAAGTGTGTTAACTGTTTTGAAAATGTGGAGTTTCAATTGATGGCTACTTCAAACCAACCAGGTAAAACCGCAAGCTGAACCACGCCTAAAGAGAGAAGACAGAAACTAAATCAATCAAGATGTAATTAAAACATCATATAACCATGATCCTCGAACGATCAGCGTCCAAAACATGAAAGAACACAATAAAACATAAATGCTAACTGAGCTAGTTAGAAGCCACACTTCAATTATTTCAGGTAAATTGTCTTTTAAAAATAATTCCACAAAATGTATTTTTCTTACCATGGTCGGTCCAGGAGCCCCAGCTACTTTACTGTCTTTAACTGTAAGAGGACACCACTTGTCCCTCCTCTGACCAGCTGTCCATATATTTCACCTGTTCCTTACAGTACAGTAATTTATACAGTGAAGCTTTGTCCCTATTCAGCTAACATTGTTAGAAAATCATGAAGCAAACAATCAAAGAGTCATGAAGTCCTGGTAACACATCTCATAGTCCGATACATCATTTCCTCAATGCACTGGAGAACAGTACATGAGATCTTACCTGCCAATTTCCTCAGGTAATCCTGCTAAATTTATTAAACACATGAGAACAGCGGCACTCTGAAAGATGCAGAACAGAAGTCAATCATATTAAACCACTTGACCTCAGGTGGAACATTGAACAACAGTGCATCTAAATTTGGAACTTCAGTTTAAAATGTATTACAACCGCAATTAAAGATCTAAGAGAATTAACACACTGCTTAGATAATGTAGAGACTGTACTACATGATACTTACTTTTATTCACTATCATTACTGACAAGATTGAAGTATTACTGCATAGATTTTAATGTATAATCATTAAGCCTCTACGTTTTAACTCTTAGTCTGTACTTACCACAAAACATGTGAAGAGCTGTTTCCCTTTTCTCCTTCTTATTACAGCTACGTCTTTCTCTATTGTGATAAGAGAGGATTATATTTTGAACCTTCTATTTCTTAAATCAAATATATGAGTGTACTTTAAATTTAGTTTTGAATATTGGAGAGTGCAGTGAATGTGACAGACAGGGAGTGAGGCCTCTTGACAAATCATCATTAGTAAGTTCATTCACATTCTAACTAAGTTTATGAAGGTGTTATCCACATCCAGACCAATACACCATGGCCTCAGCTTGTCTCACTCTTGGTCTTTCGCTCCCACAGTCATTTGGTTTTGTGCAGTCAGAACCACAATGTCACATTCCAGCCACCAGCTCTTGCAGCTCAGCAGTCTCTTTCCTTGCTATGGGACTACAGGAAATAGA